>NC_073693.1:118366321-118666321 GCF_029784155.1 Uranotaenia lowii | reverse complement strand
TAATAATTCCATCGATTTTCCTTGCCTTTTCATCGAGGAAAGCACGTTTCCATTAAACTCGATGAATCACCACTGCAAGATATACGACCAATTTTCCAGTCAGGTCACCTTTTCCCTTCGCAAAGTTTGGGTGTGGCTCGAAGTGGGAAAATATTTATTGCATTCATTGAACGAGGGTCGGTTCGGTCGAAGCCAGTGGGAAAAAAGTGAAAAAGAAAATAAGTTCAAGGAATCGCTCTTCGTTGTCGTCGTCTCTGAGAAAACTAGCAGCTGTAGTGAAGAAGGATGACTGTTGAAGAAGCAGCAGGAGCAGTGAAATTGCAATCGCTAGGATAAAGTGGGCAATAAACTAGCTGCATCGTTAGTTTCGTCGAGCGAGCGAGCGAGCGAGCGAGCTTGAGGTTCATCTTGAATGGCATGACTTCGCCAGTTTCGGATTTGCAATACCAGACTGAACTGCTTTCGGCACTTTACTTCCCGGAAACGAATCTTTGTTTGTGGGTAAGTCAACCACTTCCACTTTCAGGAGTAGTTAATGATGAATTGAAAGCTTCTGCTTCATGGAAGTTCGTGTTTTACATATTTTTGGTGGGTAGTAAAAACTGTAAAAAGCTATAGAAGGAAGGCATTGGACCAGGATTCAATATTCAACGAAAATAAAATACGTCCACGTTTAACAGAAATAGTTTCATACAAAACTGTTTGGATATTCAATGAGTTTGCCAGGTACAGTAGCGTTAAAAAACGAATGAAATAGCGTAAAGCAGTGCCATTTCATTCTCAGTTGATATTTCATTAATGAATTTACACACAATCTATTTTAACTATCCAATTAATGCTTTACAAAATAAGAATTCCGAATGAAAAAAATATACAGTGTTTCCCAAGCAAAAAGAAATTTGAGATTTCTTCACAAAATTCGCTTTCTTTTCTTTTGAAAATCCTTGTAATTTAGTCAATAAATGTAAGAATGTTTGATCTAGTAGGAACCAGATACAGTATCATAAAAATCACCTGGAGGATGATAATGCGCCTCATTTTCAAAGCGGCAACATTTTTGATCGCGAGAATTGAATTTTATGAAACTAAGTTAAGAGCAAATACTCATTTTTAATCTACTCTAGAACACAAAATACAATCTAATTATATTTAAGAAAAAAATCTTTTAGTTTTTTTAGGCTTTCATATTTAAAATTCAGGAGGAGGAAATCACCGATTTTGACATTTGCCTATTTTTGCATTCCACCAAGGTTTGTGGCAGCTAGGAACGTTTACGGCCGATATAGAGTGGACAAGGTGCTATTTGACGATAAGTGAAAAAAGGCGCCTGGAATTGCCGTTAAAGAGTACGCAATGCGCGATTTTGCACAAATCGTCAAAGGCAGCAATCCTGGAGCTCGAATGTAAAAAACAAAGTCATCGTAATGCTAGACCTAACATTGACCAAATAGCACCTTTTCCGCTCTATGCCCGTCGAAAACGTCCTGATCTTGATGAAATGCAAAAATGAGCTATTATCGCAATCGATTATTTTCACTTCCTTGGTTATTCAATTTTTAAGTCTGTTAACTATCAAAAATTTTAAATTTTTCAAATCCAATGACCATAGTTTTGAACAACAGACTAAAATCAAACGAACGAATGTTTTCGCATTGCCAAAAAGAGAACGAATCGTTGTGAAAAAAAATTATATAAATTTAAAAATCTAAGTTTAACTGAAATATGACAGAAAAAATGTCTAAAATTAAAAAAATACAAAAATAGCCTTAAAATTAATAAAAAGTTTAAATGGAAATGATAAAAATTACAAATATGACAAAAATAAGAAACATTAATAACAAAACAAATAAAAAGTACCTCCGCACGGCTATCCAATCCAATCACACGAGAACATCCGGGGTTCACTACCGTTTTTCGTTCTCCATCAAACTTAGCTCAATATCTCTTATTTTTTTAAAATAAATTTTTAATCACTATTTATCATAAAATTTACGCTTATCATTGTCTTCTGGTGGGGCTTGTGAAATAGCTCATTGGACAAGTCAGTTGTCTCCTGTTCGAGTTAGAGCCCAATAGAAAACATCGAACATTGTATGCATCTGATGAGTTTTTCAATAACGGTTCGCCACCTGCAACTTTGATAAAGTCGCGTATACCATAGCGATGGTAAAACGAATATAATCGAAACAAAACCAAAAAAAAACCTTCTGGTTCCACTAAATTTATATTTCAAACATCACTTAAATATCATCTGAACCGAGGGTTAACATCGGTTAAATGGATTCAACTACTTTATTGCAGATTTGTTCGATGTTTTCATAGTTTAACTACAAATTTAATCCAATTCAAAAAAATTTCAAAACGGTCTTTGAAAATCAAGACAAACTCCTAAAATTCAGAACACTTGGCATCTCTGATCAGAGCTCCGAAAAAATTCACTGTTTAATACTTCCATTTCTGTCGCCAGATGGAGCTATTCGTGTCTCCTGTTGTCTCGCTAAGTGAGGTATATTGGTTAGCAGCTATACTTGCTTATAATGCACCTAAATTACATTTTTTAGAAATGAAAAAACGATATTTAAAGCTATATCTTGGTAACAATTCTTCTGTCTTAACGAATTTTTCAAAAATTGATATTTGGTATATAACGATTCTTGTAAAAATTTCGTCAAAAAATGATACAAATACTGGAAACAGAGTATGTAAATGGAGAAAAATGTATTTAGGCTCCCACTACAAAACGCACAAAAATAAAAACAATTTCTTCCCCCCTGTCAGCGTTGCCACATTCAAATCTTACTATAATTAAAAAAAATCATTGACAAAATATCTGCACCAAAATGTGCACCAACAACAAAACAAATCATCAGTGAAAGTTAAAAGAAAAACATTTGACATTGCTGTTCACTCAATAAAAGGTGTTTAACCCTTCGGTTCATAAAGTAACAAATTTGCAATATATGGAAAAAGTGAATTTCAAACTATTTAAAATGATTTTTGAGGCAGAATAAAAAATCATGAAATGAAGGGTTAAAAATCCGGAAGCTACGTTCAACTGTGTTATTATTTTTCATAATTGGCGATTTTAACATTAATCTGAATGCTGTATTTTTCTTAATGAAGCGCCGTTCACATATCACGTGGGCAACTTAGGGGAGGGACCGTTTATAAAAAATTTGAACATCATAAATTTTCAGATTTTTGTTTAAAATTTTCAAAGAAGCAAAACGTAAAACTAGAGCTGAAAAAGGGGGGGGGGGGGGGGTTAGTTTAGTTTTCATGTGTGCTTCAAAACAAGCAAAACTAGTGAATTTTGTCAGATTTAAGTGTTGCACTGTGCTATTGAGTTTTTTTCTGGAATTTTTCTCATATGTAAGAATACAAACTTCATAAAATTAGAGAAAAACTTCGATTTGTTTCATTAAATATCTTTCAACAAAAAAGAGTTAATCCAGTAAATTTTCACAAAAAGAAGAGCACTCGAAAAGAGTACATCTACTCTTAAAAGAGCACTTTTGGTATTCTTATCCTAGCGCACGTTGGAAACTTACTGAAATGAGCTCAAATTTGGCTAGGGTACTAAAAAATGAATGAGGATCAATCTCCGTAAGGCGCATTGTGATCAGCGAAAAAAGCCAAAAAGTTAACTAGTCCAATGTTCAATCAACTTGTTTTGTGTTACAATTCTAAGCTTTACTCTCAACTCTCACTTGAATTGCATTTATTTAAAGCTGACCTCTAAATTTGCTTTGTGTTACATTACAATTCCCAGCATTTTCTCTACATGCTTGAAAATTATTTTTTTCAAAATGTCCTGTCAACTTACTTTGTGTTCCCATTTCAAGTTGTCCTCTCAACTTGCTAGAAATTTATTTTTCCGCAAAGAAAAACCCTTAAGATCAGTTGAAAGTTGGGTGAAATGTTAGCTGCATCCCATTTGCATTAGTGGAAAACCATCACCCAAATTCGGCAACGATTCCATCGCCTATTCTACACTCTAAAGAAACAATGCAAACATTTGGGTCTTCATTTGATTTTCACTCACACATTTTTAGCATAAGATGAACGATGAAAAATCAATCATTTTGTTCGGTAATCCAGTTCAAAACAGAAATATAAGAATAAGTGGATTAAGAGTTAAACTATCCGACTTAATTTTAATGCTTCGAAAAAACCATATCGTAAAAAATTAGAATAGTTTAGCCCTTTCTTTCAGTACGTTAACCTGAGGTTTTTCGTATATTGGATTCTTCAGTCCCTGATTAGTGTCGTCGTACAAGTGTGTGCATTTCTTTTCAGCTTCCAGACAAAATTACACATGAAGCTTCCGGATATTCGGGAAAGTTTTGCATTGGGATAAGATGGGATTTTAAGTAGAAGCAAAGTGGGTCGGTCCAGAAGAAAAATGTTGAAAAAACGGGTTGGAAACTTTTCGAAACATTTCAATAATCAAACCTTTTTTTGAATAGTTCATGAATTTTACACACACAAAAATATCGCTCCACCCAATTTCTTGATCGTAAATTTTTTAAACCGAACCTGCGAATCGTCTCCACAAAAGGGAACTACGTCATCGTAAATCATCCAAATCACTGTTGAAGCTCGGTAGCTTCGCTTGTTTTTCCCTGCACTTGAATTCTTTACAAATGTATCAAGTTTTTTTCAAGCTCTGCTTTTGCGTTTCGTAAACATTATTGCTTCTTTTTTTTTTTAAACATTTCAATCATTCGTTTTTTAGATTCTCCCCTACGTTTACACTTCTCCTATGATGTTTCCATTGACTCCTTCAGACCTTCCAGTTTTTGAAAACTTATCCAAACATCTAGATACTTAGTAATTGAACATAAATTGTGAAGAAAGCATTCTACATCGGAAAGTCTCCAAAAAGAACTTCCAACAATTTTACAGTGAGTTTCACAGTAAGTTTTATACGAAGTAAAAAAAGTTTTCTGATTCTTAATGAAGATAAATATAAGTAAGTACAGTGTTTGTAACATTTTAAGTCAGTAGAGCCAAAAATTTCAATTTCAATTCAGAGATTGAAAGAGCCACATTACAAATTTATTGTTTTTGTTTTTTTTTTTAAATAAATGCAAACAAAATATATGAATGATCAATAATTCACGATAATATTTCAAAACCATTAGATTTTTTTCTCTATTTCTTGGATATGTCTTTCAAATTTGTTCCTTATTACCATGAAGTACATGGATTCTCTTAGAAATTTAATTCGTAATTTGACAACAGGTATTTTCATAACTCATGAAATTAAACGAACGTTTCCTAGGAATTAAATGCATCAGGAAAATTCAAACATCCTATTTAATGTTGCATGGTATTCTTCAGTATTTGGCATCCAATTGAATAAAAAAAATGAAATTCAATCCATTGTAGAGTATTCCTCAATGATTGATAAATAATTACCAATATAAATCAGATAAGGTGAATTTGTGACAATTAATAAAAAATGTAGTAAATAGTAATAAAGTTTCCAAAAAAAAAAAAACAATAAAAATAAATCAACGGCGCTGAACTCTTAACCAAAAATGAAAAAAATGTGTCCGCTACTGAAACTTAATTCAAAATTTGTGTGCTTTTGTAAATATTGGCTGCATGCATCAAACTTAAAATTGTAAGTGTGTTTCATGACTCGAAGGTTTATTTTTTCTAAAATACGTATCATTTCATTCTCGGGGTGCAAAGTTCAATTAAGTTGCTGATGGAGCCTGTAATTAAGTTTTCAAATATATTTTCAGAATTGAAAATTTCTTTCATTCTCAATGCTAGTTTAAGTTGGAAAAAGCTGTCAAATTTTAATTTGTGTTTCTCAACTCTTATTTTTGGAATTTTGTATTTGAATTTCATGTGTCTGTTCACTTTTCAACCCATTATTTATCGAGTAAACTTTCCAAATTTTTCTGTGTAAGGGTCCAGGCCGGGTGAATCTGGACCTTGGGTTTCTAAATGTTGAGCTCAAAACCGGGTAATATTCGGGAAAATCCATACAAAATCAATGTGTTTTCCATTAAAAGGCAAGGCAAAAGCTAAAAATAAACTCACGAAAAATGATTTTTGCAAAGACACATCAGTGGCGTTCAAATATTATCTCAAAATTTCATACAAATTGTAAATAATTCGAACCTGGCTTTCTCCTCGATATTCAGGTAACCAAACCAGACTGAACATATGTCAATTTTTTCTTTGAAAATCCGTGCAAGCTCGGTAAAAACGGGCAATCTGGAGTTCGACTGGTTAGCGTAGAGAGACGGTAATCACTGATCCACAAATGGTATGGGTTCGATTCGCATATTGGTATTGGGTCTTAAAGGTCAATCTTAGGTTGTCCACGTCATTTTCTGAGTCTGTAAAGTCTAAATCGGCTAATAACGTTGAATAAAAAAATATATTCAAATCCTATACGATTTTGTAAAATTCAACTGATTTATTATGATAGGGGGGTTAAGTTGTTTGATAACTAAACAGAGGTGTTCTAAGAACTACTTTTTTGAAAATGATAAACTTCATTTTTGCTGTTTGTTACAGCTTATTTTTTGTTTGATTGATTGAAAAACATACATACGTTTTGGAAAAAAAATTGGCTCCAGTTTTTTCTGTATTAAAACAAGAGTAGTTTTTTTGGATTAAGATTAATGATAAATCAAATCTTGATCTCTATGGTGATGCTTTAACAACCTATTGCGACCTATGGGTGAGTGGAACAATTTTGAACCTACTAAAAGTAACGTTATTTCGAGAGCTCTATAGCGGTGAAAATCAAAAATTTTGTCAACCAAACCAACTCAGAATGAATATCAGGAGATAGGTTTGAGTATTTTTTTAATCCTCTTCTGACGGAGTTCACTTATGAAATCGAAAGAAAATTATAAACTTTTTCAATTTATGAGTGCACTGAAAAATACTGATATTTTCGTCACTGTTTGCAGAGATCTGACCAAAAATCTTTGGTTTCAACAGTGGGATATTTGAAATAAAAAGTAAAAACTATTTCACTTTCCCCAGACAACCAGAAGTCGTATTTTATCACATTATATCGCATAGAATGTTATTTAAACACATTTTCGTATATCTGCACCTATAACGTGCGGCCCATGCATATTCTTTATCGTATGCATTGCATGATTTTTTACCACAATCTGTATATCTGCATCTACAATGTGCAGCGCAAGCAAATTCTTTATCGAATTTAAATACATTGCTTGATGTTATTACGACAATACAATTCAAATCAAGAAAATTTGGGTTAATGTACCTATATGGCCTCCAAAATGATACGTATATACTGGGTTTGCTGCATTATATACTAAATGTTTACACGTATATTTGCACGTATATTTGTGTTGCAAATTCGAAATACCCACCAAATGGTTGTCTGGGTAGGACCGTCCACCATTGAATTGTATATTTAGTTATTGTTTCTCCGATACCAAATTTAACTGCTTTCCAGAACACATATTACTGAATAAATTTCTCTGTGAACATTTACTGAATTCTATCTATTTTTCTCCCATTCCAGATGACATAATATGGGTTTCACGTGCGAAAAAGCGCATCATCGCACGTTACCTTCGGAACCACCCTACTGGATCAATACAAACATTGGCTGTGAGCAGCTGTTGACGACGCCCACGACGCCTCCCGCGGCAGTAGCACCAATTAAAACTCCCGGTGCTCGTAGTGCCACCTATCAGACCACCAAAAAGTACCACAAAGTCCACCCGAAAGCGGCAGCAACACTTACGTTCCAGAAGCAGCAACAGAATCAACTCATTCCGAACAGAAGCCCAAGCAAGCGCTCCGGGTCCTCGGATCCGTTGAGAACGGAAACCACCGGAAGCAGCCACCATTACCCGTTCAACCTTTTCCATCCGTTCCATTCGTCCTCGCAGCAGTATTCGACGATTATTTTGGATAAGCTCTCACAATTTATCACTAAACATGTAGCGGAACGAAGTGGCGGCGCTTGGTCGTCCATATGGCACAACAATAATGGAGGAGGAGCGTCGCCCTGTGGCACTTCGATTGGCAGCAACGTTTCCGACAAACAACAACCGGAGATTCAGGGAAGTCTGCATTATTCCCGTAGCAAAACCGGAAGCAGGTCGTTTGCTGGCAGGCTTTCGGAAGCTGCCGCCTCAACTGAAACCGATGCATCGAAATACCAGAAGCCTTCATCATCGTCACCGCCATCCTTCTCTTGTCAAAACGACGAGCAACTGGCAAGTGAAGCAGCATCATCATCATCATCATCAGTAGCAGCAACAACAGCAACTACATTATCGTCGTCGTCGTCGTCGTCGTCGTCGTTAAGTTTACAATCGTCCTCTCCGTTATCCTGTGATCCTACTTTGACTGCATTGTCGTCTGACGGCGGAGAAGACCTAAATTACGGAGACACTGGAGGCCACACCTATCAGGCCGTCGTCGATTGTCCCGAGCGGCTTTCGGAATCGTCTCCTCAATCATTATCATTAGCACCTTCTCCCTCCCTAGCCTCGGAATCTGGTTTCGGTTCCGATTCCGCTTGCAATTCCAACAGCCTTCTCAGACAGCAGCAGCCCCTGCAAGGCGGCTTGCACCGAAAGACTTCGACTGCGAAAACGACGCCGGCCGCAACGGCAACAACGACGACGGCGACGCATCAATCGTCCCAAACGCCGCCGCCGTCAGCCAGATGCACGACGACCACTAGTAGTCATTATCTTGTAAGACATTCACTTTGTTTATACGCAGCATCTAGCGTTCTATTAGCGTTATGTTATCTAACAATACCAACAGTTGCCTCAGAAACACCACACCCCATGTAAGTACCGGTGGCGTCGCGGCGTCCTCACCTTTCGATGAAGATCTGATCTGATGTCTTCGTTCGTGTGTTATTGTTGATCTTTTCTTTCAATGGTTTTTCCATACTAATTCTATTTACTATCATCTTTGAACTCTATTCTAGTGGCCCTTAATACACGCTTAAGACTGGGCCCTGTCGAATTGTCTTGGATCGACTTTGAGTCTCGAGTTAAGAGATACCTAACCAAAGGCTTCAGCGTGTATAGTGCCATAGTCTTATCTTTCTTCTCTTTTTCTTCCTCTCTGATCTAATCTTCCTAATTCTACTTTATAATCGGTTTCAGTTTTATCAGATTGTGTGGCTTTATATTGTTTTCCTAATTCAACCCTTCCCACTCTTAGATTGCGTCTACTATGAATAACAACACTGATGTACACCTACTTAAGCGAATTTCGATGTTAACGGTTAAAATTGATTTACAGTGACTTAAGGACAGTTAGAATGAACAAACTGTGGAATACAGGAAGGCTACTAGACTATAGGTGCATTTTAAACCTCCCATAACATTTTTTGGTTGTTTTTCTTTGCCACAAATTGCAATAAAAAAATTAGTAGCGATTCCTTCAGTCCTGAATAAGCGCAACGGTTTTAAATTTTGTATGGACATTTGTATGGGTTAACAAAATATTTTATTCAGAAAACGCATGAGATGTACTAAAAGTTCTAAAAAATATTTCTATGGATTTTGAATATTCCTTGATTCTTGCAGCACATTTCTTTTAAACAAACCTTAACCCTAATCCACTCTTGAGTGTCAATATGACATTAAGGTTGCCGAAATCACAGAAAAATCTATAATTTCACAGAATTTTGAGCCAAATTTAACACAGAAACTGTGTCACAAAACACAGAATTTTTGGAATATTCACACATTTCACAGAATTTGAAAATTTTGAACGCTTTCTCAAAATTATTTTTTCTATGTCAATTAAAGTTTTGGATAATTATCTTTGAATTGGAGAAATATTATACAACTAATAATGTTAATTGATATTTCTTAAAATTGTCAAAAAGACGCAATTTGACATGACTTTTGAATGAAATTAAAGAAAAAAGCATCACAGAAAATTGTCACAGAATTTTTGGGAAAATTCACAGAAAGTCAGAACTTTTTTTTTGTCAAAACACAGAATTTTTTTCGGCGAACTTGATTCTGAAGCTTAGCTCTTTTAGACATGGGACACTTTCATTTGGATATCACTAAGTCCCTAGTGATCGGATAAGCAAAACTTCAACAGCGTTGTGTTGCCTGTTTAAAGTACTATTCTGATTATTTTATTAAATTTTTTAACTTACGCATTTCTGAGATACTTAAGTTGCAAGAGATGAATACAAAAATAACTGTGCACAGTTTTTTTCAAAATCCACCATTATAATATCGAGAACTGACGAAACCGTTTTGTATACTAAAAATTACTTTTTTGGGATTTTAAACCGATTGGTTTATTCATTTCACATACTGAAAATTGCTGTGTAAGTATAAAAATACTGTTAAGAATGTCCACAAAGATGTTTGAGTGAAGTATATGATCGGAAATTACGGTTAAAGATCACGAGGCAATTCAAAGCTTTTACCAGAATTTTAAATAATGAATGAGAAAAAACTAAGAAGAAATTTCAAGAAAATTTTCAGCAACCACTTATGTAAACTTAACCTCAAAAAACAAATTTTTGCTAGTTCCAGAGCTCGTTAGCTATGTAGGTGGTGCCGAGCCAATGCGACAGATAAATTTTAATGGACGAAAACACTTGTGAAACAAACAATGTTTCAAAAGTTACGGCTGTTTAATTTAGTTACATCTTCGTTTCTGACAAGATCCCTTGCAGAATAAAGTTTATATTTGCTAGTTGTTTTAGAAAAAATATTATAATTTGTCAAGACTCTGCTCCTATAGAAAAAAAACTTATTTTCCTGACGAAAATTTGGTATTTCGATGTTTTCAAAAGTTAAAAAAGGATAGCCTTGTTTGAAATCTGCATAATTTACGATCTCAACTCATCGATTTTACTTTTAATTGAGTCTTGTAATGATTTTTCTATGTTTTTGATTGATTTTGCTAGCTGACATTTCAGTGAAACCGTATTTTAGTGGTACTAAAGTAATCAAGTTTTGGTGAATTCAAAACAGCTGAATCAACCAGATTGTCTACAGTGTCTGTTTAATAAGAAATATTAGTTAAAAAAGTAATGGAAATTGAAGAAGAACGATGCAATCGCCTAAATCAACGATCAAATGAAGTATCACTGGAAAAATCTGATCAATATGTATCATAACTGAAAAAAGTATGCGCTGACCGATGGGAGATACTAAGAACTTCTTATCAAAAACAATAAGTAATTTATTAATATTTTTCCATAAATAATCATAAGATTATCATCTTTCCTTTTCAGAAAATGTTTTGATCAAACGAATGGTTATCAAGACACGCGCATTTATAACTCGCCCATTTAAATGAACTAAGCTTTAGTGTATCCACATTAAAAAATTGTTCGGAAACTCTGAATAAATTCTAAAAATCATTAATTTTGCATCTTTTTTTTTGCGCACTCAGAAGCCATAGAAAAAACTTCCTTATCAGATCTTGACAGTTAACATTCCTCGTGTTGACGATAGATATCTCTTTTGTTGATTAATCAATTTCCTCAATTTATAGTTTTGGAAATCTCGTAACATAACTCAAATGTGTTTTTCAATTATTATTCACCTACAGCACTTCAGTTTTCCGCTATTCAAAGTTTAAGAAAAAAATCCGAAAAAACATGATTTAGTTTCCAGGAAAGCAGAATTTAGAAGACATACGTTGCACATAAGGATACATGTTTTTGAAAGTTTTCATGATCATGACCACAACAAATGCAAAAAAGTGGTGTAAAATCCGTCCTTTTCAATCAATAAACCGTCAAAATTGTTTAAGTCAAACAAAATAAATTTTGAAAAAAGGATTGGTAAATTGACGTAATTTGGCACATTTTCGAATCTTTAGATTTCCAAAATACTTAACACAGAATTTTTGACAAATTTTAAAATATTTCTGTTTTTTGAACTTTTTGTCAATTTGCTAATTTTCTTGTACTTTGATTCAACATTGGCTATGCAAGTCATTTTTTTGCGGTTTTTTTTTAAATTTTCATCCTACAGTCAAACAACTTTAAATTGGGCAGCCAAAAACACTTAAATTAATAAAAATAAAGTGAAAAATCTATCGACTGGTTGAGTAATGAATAAATTGCTTTTCGGCGATTTCAGTAAAGAGAAAATCTTAAAACGATTTTCATTTCTTCATCCGACGTTTCGGCATTCATTATGCCTTTTTCAAGAAATGGAAATTTCTCGGTTTAGTTGTCCAACAATGAAAACGAGAAAATTCAACTCCTTTAAAAAGGGATAATAAATGCCGAAACGTCGGATGAAGAAAAAAACAATCGTATTAAGCTGAAATCGCCGGAGTAAATTTATTCATTAAAAAAAAAAATTTGTTTTGAAAAAAATTTGCATACCATCAAAAATCTTTCCTGAGGTCTGTTTCTAAAATTTATGAATATAAAGCGAATATATGAAAATGTGTGAATATAAATTCTTTACGGAAATCTCGCATTGCAAAGTTGAATTTAAGTCTTTGAAAATCTGAGAAATTGCAAATTGATAAAAGGTTAAAAAAACAGCTACCTTTGATAATTCGGCAGAAAATCTGTGTTTCGTAATCTGAAAATGTGAAACTGGCCCATATAACGTCAACTATTCAATCTTTTTTCAAAATATATCTGGTGTGACATTTTTGGTGTTCATGATTTTATAAAATATCAAAAAAATATCCTCATGTGCAATGTACAGGTTCTAACTTCAGCATTCTTGGATACTAAGTGAAATTATTTTGAAGCATTTTGTTAATCGTTAATCTGCAGTCTTACTTCCGGAGCATTATTTTTTGGATTTTTTTAAGACTTTGAAGAACGGAAAACTGAAGTATTGTGGGTTAATAATGCTTAAAATTCATATTTTATTTACGTTACAAGGTTTCCAAAACTATAAATTTTGTAAAAATCTGTTAGGAAACAAAAGAGATATATTAGTTTTAATTAGGCATGTCAAATTTACTCTCCAGGGACTATAACGGGTTAAAATTTCAGGAACGGATGAGGGTTAGATCTTACTTTCACTCCAGAAAAGAAATTCGATGTTATAAATTTTTTTTTCAAAATATTTTTTTTATATGCCCTTACTAAAAAAAGACATCACTTTTCACCGATAAGGCCGATAAACTAAGTAACAAACCTAAATTACGATGACTATTCTCTTCATCATATTTTTATTTTAAATTTAAGCGTTTTTATCTGCTCATTCTAAAGTAAGGTTGCCAGAATTTTTTCCACTCCCATTCGGGTCTAGCAATTCCGGGCATTTTTTCAAAAAAACCTGGCAAAATCCGGGCATGGATTTCAATTTTTCAAATCCAAAAACCGGGCAAAAACCGGGAAAAATTTACGTGTTATTACTGTTATCTATCTATATATATAAAAAGCTATTTCTGTATGTTTGTTTGTTTGTTTGTTTGTTTGTTTGTTTGTTTGTCCTCTATAGACTCAGCCGTCTTAAGGGCTAGAGAGCTGAAATTTGGCATGGATGCTCATTAGGACCAGGAAGGATGAAAAATGTTTTCAGATTTTCGGATGACCCCTTCTGAAGGGGGTCCATAGAAGACAAATATTGTTTTCGCGATATTGACGTTACTTTTCGTCGGATCGTGTTGAAAATTTGCATCTAAGTGTTTTGAAAGACGAGCAATCGATTTCAGATGTCAAATTTTGTGTAAGGGGTCAGCCAAAGGGGTCGTCCATATTAACTGTTCGCTGTTTTTGCGATATTGACGTTATTATACATCGTATTCAGATGAAAATTGGTACACGATAGTTTTGAGTGACGTGCAATCGATTTGAGGTATCAAATTCAGTGTGAAGGGCCGGCAAAAGGGGTCGTCCATATTAATTTTTCAGTATCTTAGTGATATTGACGTTTATATACATCAGATTGGGGTGAAAATTTGCACATAGGAGTTATTAGGGACAAACAACTGATTTCACTTATCCAAACTAAAATCAGGGGTCGGCCAAAGGGGTCGTCCGTATTAACTATTCACTGTTGATGCGATATTGTCGTTATTATACATCGGATTCAGACGAAAATTGGTACGCGAGAGTTTTGAGAGATGATCAATGGATTTCAGGTATTAAATTCAGTGTAAGGGGCAAGCAAAGGGGGTCGTCCATATAAACCTTTCAATATTTTTGCAATATCGTCGTTATTTTACATCGGATTGGGATGAAAATTTGCACACGGTAGTTTTCAGGGACGAACAATCGATTTCAGATGTGCTTCAAATGCTTGCCAGGGGCCCCTGTTCAAATGCTTTGCCAGGGGTCGACGAAAGGGGTCGTCCATATAAAATAATTTTTCACTGTTTCTAGCTATATTAAAGTTATTATACAATTGATTGCTTTGAAAATTTGCACACGGGAGTTTTGAGGGAAGGGCAATCTATTTCAGTCATCAAAAATTGTATAAAAGCCCCCGAAAGGGGTTTAGCTTTTTGGCAATAATTGCGTTGTTATGCTATGATTGAGTCGAAATTTATGCACGTGGTTTTTTGGCACGGTGAAAGGATTTCTGATTTCAAATTTAGTAGCAGACGACAGACAAAGTGATCGACCATTATTTTTGCAATTATTACTTAACAATGAATTCAGAAGTGCATCTGGAAAATGCTTGGCAATTGGCTTTCATGACATATTCCAAGTTGAAAGCGAAACGGAGTTCGTATGGGATCAGCTAGTTATATATAAAAGCAAAGAAAAAATGCAAAAAAAATGAAATTGATTTTAATGTAATTAATTAATTATTAATGTAATTGCAGACTTCCAAAAACTTTTTGGAACACTTTAATATTTAAAGGTTTATAAAAGTAAATCGGTGAAATTATTTGAAACAACCGTTGAAAATTTCCATACCGTTAATCGATTTACCTAAAACTTACTTAAAAACTTTGATTTTTTTTTTGGTTTCTTTGTGAAAATTGTGAAAAAATCAATATCCGGACTTTCTTCACGATATCCTGGCAACCGGGCCGGACCGGACTTTCTCGAAATTTTGCATCAAATATCCGGGCAAACCCGGATAAAACCGTGCTATCTGGCAAGCTTATTCTAAAGCTATTCAACTGTAGGATGAAAATAAAAAATCGCATAAAACTGCTTTGCATAGCCATTGAATTTGTTGATTTAGATGTTTAATCTTGACAAAAACATTTCTTGAATTTTGTGAAAGCTCTAGCCAACAAAACCTACCATTTTCAATATTTTATTTTTGAATTTGGAGCTTTTATTTTTTTAATATTTATAACTTTTTCCATGACTACAGACTAAGCTTCTTCTCATTTTACCTAAAAATGAAGTTGAAGAATAAGCCATTCCGGTCCATGTTTCTGTCGGAAGCAACGTCCGAACCAATTTACCACCCAAGAGTGGTTTGCCAAAAAGCGGGAATGTCTAGAACCTGTTTTAGACATGTTAGAAAATCGTCTTATTTCGAGAAAATCGTCAAAAAAATCGTTAAAAAACGTGTATAATGAGATCGTTTAAAAAAAGAATCCAGTGTACTTCATTTCAATGTTCTTGATGATTTAATACGCATTTTTTTTTTTTTTTTCCTTTATTAATAACTTAAAATAATAATAATATAAAAAAAAATATATAATATAAAGGCTCATTGGCTTTTACCATCACGGAGCCGGATTTCATGGTTGTTATTTATAAATGTAAAATAATAATATTTATTTTTTACAAAAAATCCTTGATGCATATCTGCATGGTATGTCCTTCTATTTGGAGGGATGATAAATCGTAAATGATTTTTCCTTGTCTTCAGTCAAACTGGATCATCGCATTGTTCAATCCGTTATTATATTTGTATTTTAGCTGCAACAATGAATCCGTTGATTGCTTTCATCGTTATAATATCCTGGATGGCGATGATATCTCTCAAAGGAATGCCAAAAGGTTTTCCAATCCTCTCCAATTCCGCCAATAGGTGTCGGCGGGGAGTACTGTATCGCTGGCATCTCCATATCACGTGATCAATATGACCGTAATCTTCTCCGCACTCGCAAAGGTTAGTAGTGGTGAGCTGAATTCGGAACAGATGTGCATTTTGAGTATAGTGATTCGAAATTATTCTTGACATATTTTTTATAAACATTCTTTCTACATCAAATTTAGCGAACCAAGGAGCTTTACTTACGGAGGTAATGATACTATAACAAAATCTACCAAGATCACTACTATTCCATTCGGTTTGCCATGATTCCAAAGTTCGAATATTTAACGTTGGATAAAAATCTCGAGACTCATGTTCCCTGTGATAAACTTCTCCATTTAGTGCTCCATTCTTAGCTAGGGTGTCAGCCATCTCATTACCAAAAACTCCGTAATGAGAGGGAACCCATAAGAAAGAAATAGAATAATTTAAACTACGCAATCTATAAATTTCTTCTCTAATTTTCAAAACCATGATTCCAGTTTTTCCGGAAATTCTAAGTGTCTTTAATGCCTCAAGAGCACTAGCGGAATCTGAACAAATTAGGTACGATTGTACAGGGAGACTGCCAATAAATAAACATGTGTAGTATATAGCGGTAATTTCTGCAACGAAAATGGAACAAGGAGCAAGAAGAGAAAAACTAGCTTCATGATTAACATTGAAAACTCCAAATCCGACACAATCATGATAAGCTGATCCATCTGTATAAAATACATTTTTCGAGGGATAAACTGATATTTTTTCTAAGCATAAATTTTTCAATAAGGCTATTTCAAGTGTATTAGCATTACTCGAGTTTTGCTGAATAAGTGAGAGATCAATAGTTGAAGATAAGTTCATGGATACGGAATTTGATTCATAGTAATGTAAAATGGACGAATTCGAGGTACTTAGAGTCAAACATTCTCTATATGAACTCAATAATTTATTTTCAGGTTTGTATTCGAATAATGTATCCAACCGCTCCATTATAAGTGACTTATTAATGTGACAATCAATCAAATATCTACTATTCATTTCGTTGAAGCGAAAATGTAAAGGCGGTATTCCAGCTAGAACTTCGACAGCTAATGTGTGTGTTGATGTCATTAATCCCAAACAAATACGTAAACAGCGGAATTGAATACGCTGCAATTTTATAAAGTGACATTTTGCTGCTGTATTAAATAAAAAACAACCATATTCCATTACCGACAAAATTGTAGTTTTGTATAGTTTGATCATATCAGCCGGATGTGCGCCCCACCATGTACTGGATATTGTTCTTAAAAAATTTATTCGTCTTTGACATTTTCTTACAAGGTAACGAATATGGCATCCCCAAGTACATTTTGGATCGTAAAACACTCCGAGGTACTTAAAGCCTGCTGCCCTGACTATTTCATTTCCATACAAATATAATTGAATTTGCGATGGATTATGTTTACGGGAAAAAACGACTGATTCTGTTTTAGAAACCGATAGTTCTAAACCAATATTGGAAGCCCACTCAACCAGACCATCTAGGGTTGTCTGTAAACTTAACTGAACTTCATGTGCATTTTTACTTGAAAACCAAATGCATGCATCATCTGCATATTGAACTAAAGAACAATTACTTGTAATGCAAGAATCAATATTTGAAAATTTAATACGCATTCTTCCATACAAATTTCCAAACAAAATTGAATCGCGTTGCGCTAGTTCAGGATTTAACCAAATCATCTCAAATATTACTCTGATATTTGGTGACCCAAAAGATGTTGAAAAAAAAAAAGATATAGGAGCAAAAAGTTATTTTAAGAAGCGATCTAGTGACCAATCATTCGGGAAAATAATGACTTACAATCCATTTTGAAAATGCGGGAGCAAGTCGGAAATTTCTCCAAGAAATCGACAATTTTTGGTTCAGCTGCTCAGTGCTAATATTTCAGTGCCTTGGAATGCTTCAGAATATTTAAAAAAAGGGGAAACTTATTTTCAAACCACATTCTATGAAACTAAACCCAAACTTTAAGCAACTCTAAAGTGATAAAATTAGAGATTTTAACCTTGGTAACTGAGTTCACTCTCTGCCTTCGTGACGATCAGTCGTGTTTTCAACCGAGTGCTAGTTTCGAACAAAAAGGGCAACTGTTTTTTTTTTTATTTTTTGGATGTGTGATTCGGTGAGGCTGAAATGAGTCCTTCACCAGGAGACCATCCTGGTCGGACCATTCCTGAATGGATGGACACGGAAAACCTGCAAGGAAGGCTTTACTATATGTTCCTTCGCGCTAAACCTGGTCACACACTCCCCAAGAACCCTTTCGTTATTGGGAGATCAGTTGAAGAATATGCCGGAAAGGTTGAAGGCGGTTTCTATGAAAAGCGAAAGTCATGGTACGTGATAAAAATACGGAGTAAAGATCAAGGTAGGAAACTTTTCACTCTCACTGCTTTGAAAGATGGTACGCCAATTGAAATTGGTCGCCATCCGGAGCTTAACACGCGGAAATTTGTCGTTTTTTGCAACGAAGTGGAAGACATGACCGATAAACAACTAGAGGAAGAGCTTGCTTCTCAAAAGATAACGAATGTCCGTCGCATTACGAAAAAAATTGCTGGTAAAATTGTTAACACTCCCACTCTTGTGTTAACAATTAACTGTACCGTGATACCTGAGTTCATCAATTTTGGTTTACTCAGGGTCAGAACTAGACCGTACTATCCGCAACCGATGCTGTGCCGTCGGTGTTTAACTTACGGCCACCCAAAAATACGATGCCAGAACGAAATAGCTTGCAACATTTGTTCCTCTAACCACGAAAGCCAAAATTGCACATCGAAAGTAAAATTCTGTCAGAACTGCAAACAAAACCATTCGCCGACTGATAGGGCTTGCCCTATATGGTTGTTTGAATCTGCAGCACTTAAGCTTAAGACCGAACAAAGGATAACATTAACAGCCGCACGCAAGCAAATCGAAGGAAACAGCACCAACTCTAGCTACGCCGACGTCGTAAAGCGACAAATTCAAGCGCACAACAATATAGCCCGCAAAACTCAACCAGTTAAGAAAGTACCACAACCAGAAGATCCGGAGAAAAAAGAAGATCAACAACAACAGCAGCAACCAACGAAGCCAATATCGAAAAGAGATCACCTCACCGCAGAACCAAAAACACCAGTTCCCATGCTGGATTCTGATTCCCCCCCTAGGAAGAGAATCACTTCACAGCCAACCCCTCCCGTGACGGTCGAAAATGTGGAAGATAAAAATCTACACACAGTTGACGACAACTGCACAATATTGACCCGTGCACGGGCCGCTCGTATGCAAACCTATCCTCACTCCTCTTCCCTTCCCAAATCCTGACCTTCCGTCATTTCCTCCCTCAATTGTTATGTTATATAATTGACCCACGGCCCCTAAAAACTTGTAAAAGTAAAAGAGCCTTAAATAAACTATTTGAATAAAAAAAAAAAAAAAAAAAAAAAAAACCTTGGTAACTGAGAAGGGCTTGTAGAAATAAAAGATTTTTCCGTTTCAATTTCTTTGCAATGTTTCAACTCCCGGTTAACTAGCATCTTGTTTTTTTTGGTAAAGATAAGAATTGTCCTAGTTGATAGTTTTTTTTTTAAATTTTGTGTAACATACTACAAAACGATATAAAATATGTTGAACCTTGTAGAATTGGAAATGTAAATTTAAAAATCTTTTACAGTTTTCGAAATTATTAGAAGCATAAAAAATTTATTTTGCTTTAATTTTCTCATTAAAATTAAATATTTTTATTTCATTTGTTGTCGTATGTAAAGTTTTCATATTGTGAACTTATTTGCTTGAGAAAACAAAATAATTTGAAAAATTTTATGCGTTCTAGATTTTTTCTTTAGTTTCTTTTTCCAAGATTTGACAGTGAAAATCATGATCGATTAAAATTGAAAAGTTTAAAAAATAGAGCAGAATTTTATTATTTCCTTTGTTGAAACTATCAAATCCTTCAAACACGGTCAAGATAAAAACTTGCACAATCCAGCAAAATTAACACGATCGGAAAAAAATTCCAATTCTTGCTTTGACACCGCTCTTTCGTTTTATTTCTGAAAATTCCTAAGGAAATGCTATAACCGTTTGTTATCAAGGTTGATTTATATTTTCGATCTGAAATTTGATCTCGGATGAATTTCTAATTTATATACATATATTAAATTGACCTCAATAGTCAGAATTAAAATTATCCAATTTTTATAAAATAATACATTTCAAATTTAAAAACTCCCCAATAAATTTTCTCAAACGGATTCAAATTGGGTTGAACCTTGTAGAAATGGAAATCAAATTTTTCACTTTTTTTAATATCCTATGAAATCAAAACATAAAACCAAAATGAACTCCTTTTAACCTCTCAATAAAAACAACCGGAAAAAATTACTCTCAAATTAAATGGATTAGCATCAAAGATGATTTTTTTAGCACCTGAAATCAAACGAATAGCTGGAATTGTTAAAATTCATAGTTATGAGTTTGGATGAGTAGGTTCAAAAGTTTTTAAATTTAGTTGTCAAAAGTTTTATGCTGGGATATTAATTTAATCTTAAACTAGCTGACCCGATGTGTTTTGCTGGAATTTTGAGAATATTTGAAAGTGATGGCATTTTTGAAAATAATTGTTATTTAGTTTTATTTGTAGATGCTTCAAGATTAAGTTTTAGCATCATGCAGATGAAAATTCTAAGAAATGCCAACTCCAATTTCCGTTTCAAATTGCAATACAAATGTATAGTATAACGATTGCATAAATTTGAAATTAGACACATTTTTCGTTAACTTAAAGAGTGTTGTTTTGTTAATATTTTTTGCATGCATGAATGAAAATTGATTAAATTTCCAGAGAAGCTACTTACTTGCTTATAAATCTTTTAGGTTAGCTAGGTCTCCTTAAACAATTAACCACTTAAACTTAAGTCGAATAGTTGATTTCCAGCTATTTTTGAGTCTCCCTCTGGGACTTTCCTGAATTTTCATGATACTGTCAAAAATTTATTCAATTACGTTCTGTATTAGACGCTATCTCAAAAAGCACTTGACAAAACGTCACAAAAATGTGCATATGTATACATTACATTCCTAGGCAGCTTTATTTAAAATTTCACAAAATAAAGTGTTGCATTTTTTCAAATATACTTCTTATAACGTTATGTTCCACATGTGATCATTTGGTTCATAAATTTTATATCTCGTAACCTAATATCTCCACGCCAAATTCGGTAACAATAAAGTTGTGAGTTACTTATCCCCTTTCCATTTTTTTCAAAAACCCTCTCCTTCCAAATTTGAATTTGTTAAGCTCTCGAGTTAAACGAAAATATTAAAAGGAACCCCATTCCGCTTTTCACATGTAGATATCCACTGGATTAAGGGAGAGGTATGTGTAAAAAAATTGTTAAAATATTTGATGGCATTTCGGCAAGATGAATTCTACTAGAATGAGGACGAGATAATGGAAATGATAGGTGGGTACTAACAGCCGGGGAGCTTTGAGGAACAAGCATTTGACAGTAGTTTTGAAAATGTTAATCTAGGGCATATGGGAGAAAACTCAAACTAATCGGTTGACATTTTTTAAATTTAGTGAAAATGGTTTTTAACTATCATTGTTATAACTTTGGAATTCTTTGCTTCATAGAAACATTTTTCGTAACAAAATAACGTCTTGGGCCACATGTGACTCTATTTACCATAACATTCTAGATTTAGTTTCATTTTTTTGATCAGTTATCGATTAGTATAAAAATTTTAAGGGGTCTCAAACCATCAGAAAACGTGTCTTGTATACAAATACGCTTCCGTGTCACATTAGGTTCCATTTTCTCGGTTGGTTCTTGCATTATCGGAAAAAAATCAATGTTCACCTCATTCTCCTTTCTATTTCTATACTGTAAGAAGAGAGGAGGTCTTGAACAATCAGAGAAACATTTTTTGTACTTAATTTGCTCCCGTGCCATATTTGGCTCCATTTCACCTATGTGTTCACGAGATATTATAAAAATTGTAGGAGTGACAACCTCTCCCATTTCTTAATCCCTAATGGAAGGAAGGAGGAGCCTCATAGAATCAGAAAAACACTTCATGTGTACAAATACGATCCCATGCCATATATGGTTCCATTCTCGATAAGTTCTCGAGTTTCCCAAAAAATAGGTAACCCCCTTCCCACTTTATTTCTCCCCTCTGGCAAGAGAACGGGGTCTCAAACCTTCAAAAAACATGTCCTGTAGATACACAAATATGCTCCCATGCAAATTTGGTTCCATTTTCTGGATTAGTTATCGGAATATTAAAAAATATTGTATGAGTGATTCCTTTCTCACTTTTTTATCGTTCCACTGAATGGAGGGAGGGGTCTTAAACTACCGGAGAAACATTTCTAGAGCTCATATACTCTCTCATGAAAAGGTTGGTAACGTTTGCTATTAAATTGGTATGGGAGCTCCTTCCTTCTACCTATGCCCTTACTGGAAGGAGGGATGGGACTCAAATAATCATAGAAATATTCCGTGTATTCATGTATACACTCCATGCCAAATTCTATTTCATTTTCTCGATTGTAGGATTGTTTCTAAGTCTTTTTATTTCCAATTATTAGATAAGGTCTTGCTATATACAAAACAAATTTCCCCTCATTCATATACTTTCCTACACATTTGATTCAATTTGCTTGAATAATTTTCCAGCTTTGCTAGAAATTGTTTAGGAGCCCCCTAACCACTTTCTATCTCATCACTGGAAGGAGGGAGAGGCGCCAAATATTCAAAGGCCCATTTCTCGTACCCAAATACCCGTCCAAGCCAAATTGAGTACCATTTGCTCGAATAGTTCTCAAATAATGCAATAAAAAAGGTATGAAACCCCCTCCACCCTTCCTAATTCCCCACTGGAAAAAGGGAGTCTAGGTCTAAAAAAATCATAAAAACCATTTTAGTTTTCAAATACCTTCCTATGTCAAATTTGGTTCCATTAGCTTGATTAGTTCTCGAGTTATGTAAAAGATAATAATGTAGCCCTGAAGTTCTTTTCTTTCCACAGGAAGGAGGGATGGGTTCCAAATATTCAAAGAAACATTCCTCTTTATAAATGCTTGGGGATCGACTAAATATTGTGTATCTCTGGGTTAACTTTGGCTTGCAGTCTATTTTAGAGTAAACACGATTTTTGTTTTATGTATCCAACGTTTAAATCCGTTTAAGATCTTCTTCGGGAAGTAAAAAGTGTTGTTTTCTTGTTGTTGTCAACTCGGCTGGTCTTGTAATAAAAAGACCGTTTTACAAGACCAGAGAAAGAAAACGGCACTTTTTAGTCCCTGAAGAAAATCTTAAACGGATTTAAACGTTGAAATGGATTGAAACGTTGGATACATGAAATAAAAATCTTTTTTGCTCTGAACTAAACTGCAAGCCGGAATTTCCCTTGGAGAAAGGAACATTCCTCGAAACTCGAATACCCTTGTTTGCCAAATTTGATTCAATTTGCTTGATCAGTTATTGAACTATTGAAACCTCTGTCTTTTATTTG
Source organism: Uranotaenia lowii (assembly GCF_029784155.1). Taxonomy (NCBI): domain Eukaryota; kingdom Metazoa; phylum Arthropoda; class Insecta; order Diptera; family Culicidae; genus Uranotaenia; species Uranotaenia lowii. Next base: position 118,642,831 of record NC_073693.1, on the reverse strand, counting down.
AGAGACCCCCTCTCTCCTTCCAATGATAGAGGGGTCTCAAATCAATAGTTGCACCCGCCAAGATTCCCGAAAATCTTTTCAGTAATTTCCGAGTCTGTAGGGACAGGCAGAATACATTTTTACATATTTAGATAATCCGTTGAGTAGTGTTCATCAGTGTTGTTAATCGTAAAATGTTTATAATTCGTTGTGAGCTCGTTTTAACAAACAGTTTGACAAACCCCATGAACTAGTTATTCGCGGTGCCATTAAACAAATGTAGTTCCTGTGAGGTGTTGATATGGATGTTCATTTATAGTACAGGTTAGTTCTTCGGTTTTTATTTTCAAACTGAAAGTTGTACCATGATCAAAAGAGTTGCAATTTTCTTCAGATTAATTAACGTTTCGAATATTTTTTTCAACAGTCTGTTTTGATCAGTAAAATAAAATGAGGACGCCAGGTTTCTAGTATTATCGAGAAATACCATGCGTCTCCTTCATATTTTTTATATTAAAACGAAATATGAAACTTTGTTGTTGGGCTTGTGATATAGCTCAGTTGGCAAGTCTGTTGTCTCCTGAGCCGATGTCCGCGAGTTCAAGCCCAAGAGTAAACATCGAATACAGTTGAACCGGATAAGTTTTTCAATAACGATCCACCAACTGCAACGTTGATAAAGTCGCGAATGCCATAAAGATGGTAAAACGACTATAATCGAAACAAAAAAAAACTTTGTTGTTATTCGACACATTTCGTAGTGAAAATACAAACTTTTAATCCACAAATTGACCTTTTTTAAGTGTCTGATAATCCAAAGCCTGTAATGATTAACATCCAATCAACATCATATCCAGAGTACGGGTGAAAAATTGAGCTTTACTGTTAGACCGACATAACGGAATGAACCGTTGCTCACTTTCCGTAAATTATGCAAATGTCCAAAGTGTAAAGCTATCTACTGTATCATCTCTTATCATTTTCTGTCTTTCTAGAGGGAAGCTTAACTGTTTTCTGTTGCTTTTACAGACAAAAAAAAGTAAGGAAAAAACAAGAAGATACCCCAGCAAACATTTATGAAGGTATAACACAAGAACAACAGAATTATTCAAACATGTATACCAGGTGAATAAATTGTATTAAACTTACCAAAATAGCATATACCTACAAAATTGGAGGCGATATATCTACAATGACAAGATTCCAACGATTCGATTTTCCCACAAAAAGCAAAATAAACGAAAAAAAAATTCCCCGACCGAGATTTGAACTCCAGACCTCCGAGTTGGCTGTCCGATATCTTACCGCGATGCCACCTCATCAACTGATATGAACCACGCTATAGCTCTATAAAATTCAGTGTAAGGGCTCTATGGGTGAGATTCTCTTTTTATGAGAGGAGACCGGAAAGAGTGGTAATTGAAGGACCGCCCATTTATCGTAAATCAGTTCACTCAAATCGTAAATGTTGAATTAGCAGATTCTCAACGTTTTGGAGACATATTTACGATTTGACTAAACTGCTATCCGATTCAACTTTCTTTAGACAAAGCTTGTCGTAAATGAATGGTGGAAAATCACTCAATACCAACGTGTTTACGATGTTTATAGAAAATGTCTAAATATTCGATTTGGATTATCATTTCTATTACGATTTCATGTTAGCTGGGACCTATCTGGTATCAGGAGTCCTTTTCCCTCGTGTTCTAATCTTGTTATCCGATACGGTCCGTTCAATTCGTTCCATTTCGCCATAAGATGAAATAATTCGAGGCGAGAGATTAGAAAGTGTTCCGTCTTTACGTTCGAGCTGAGCACACAATCTATCTATCTGTCTATCTATCCACATCTTGCTTTTGGTCTCTTGTTTTTTTTTTTTGCGCTTCCCCACTCTATTCGGGGTCTGTCTCTGCCAACAATGTTGCCACATAATCTGACTCATTGGATGGTTCTTGAAAATTAAAATGAAAAAAAAACTTTTCCTTCTCTTAAAACTTTAACATCCTTCCTCTCGACAAAAAAACAGACGAAGGGACCAAGGGTTGGGAGGACCATTTTTCCCCGAGTAAACACTCAAGGGAAGGGGGGATGTTTTTAATCTGTCGAGGGAATTTTCCCAATGCTATCTCTCGCTGTCTATCTGTGTGTGTGGGTGTGATGTTTTTCTGTATGTTTGTGTGTATTTGTGTACGCTGGGTGGATGAAAATGATGATCGTGCACACAACGTGCCCGGAGTAGATTCTAATTTATTTATCTCGCCCGCCGTTCCTCTCTCATTTGATCTGACCGATCCGGGGTACCACTTCCGGTGTTCTGTTGTGCGCTTCCTAGGCGAGTTAAGCCCCGGTAAATAAATGCAATTTTAATATCCTGTACCTAGTAGTGATGCTCGTTTTTCTCTAGTGCAGTTTCGGTAGGTTGGCTCACTTTTTGACCACGATTAGATTAAATATTGATCTGAATGTATGATTGCAGAAAATTGGTAAATCTTAAATAATATTTAAAAATCGCAAAAAGTAAAAAAAAAACCAATAACTAGAAACCTAACAACGAATAAATTCAATTTAAAATCTCGCTTAAAATAATAATCTAAAGGTTGGATATAATCTTTTTCCTTTCATTTTTATTTGCGTTTTTTTTTCTATTTTGTTATTTAGAACGTAAGGATTGTTTCAATATAGAATTTGTCGACAAGGGCCAACTAGTTTACGAGACAATTGCTTTTCAATGTCAAGTACATCAACTCGACATCGCTGGATCCGTATCTTTTTGTCAGTTATTGGATGGATTACAAGTTAAATGAACTTTCTGCATCAAAAGTTTGAGGAAAAACAATATTGCCAGGTTTCGTTTTTTTCAGGAGTTTTTGAATAAATACTGGCAGCTCTGTTCGTACTCATCGAATGAAATCCAATCAATGTAGAGAAATATTTGAAAACCTATAATAACTCTAAATAAGAATATCTCCTCTTATGAATAAGAAGATTTAACTAAATTTTATAGAATAGAATCTTTTATTTAAATTGATTTTAAAATCATAATTTCTCGTGTGAGCTTTCATTAGGTCGTTTGAAACAATTCAAGAATTCACAGAAAATTGCTACAAAAGTTGTCCGGAAAATTACAAAGTTTGTATTTCACATACAGAATATGTTGTCAAGGCTACAAATATTCTAAATGGAAAGAAGTTGCTTCTAGTTTATGTCAGTTTTCGTAATAAAACTGTTTGTTTACATTTTTTTTATACGACGTAATGAAAGGTAACGCTAGATTTAATATTTAAGTCATCTCATACTATTTAATCTTTTTTTTTTGGTTTCGATTAAAGTCGTTTTAACATCTTTAACAGTTGGCGGACAGTCTTGAAAAACTTGTCCGGCACAGCTGAGATTTATGTTTACTCTTGGGCTCGAACTTACGAGCACAGGCTCATGAAGCAACTAACTTGCCAACTGAGCTATATCACAAGCACTGAATATACAGTATTTTAACTAAATATATAAAAATATGAAAAAAAAAAGCTTGTCAAAGGTTGGAAATAGAATCAGCCTCGATGGATTTTTCTTGAACGATCTTATCCTGAAAAACTCACTTCAGATAACTTAGCATATGTTTTTTTTAGGAAAAATGTTTTGCGAGCTGTTGCTTCATAATTTTTAGCTTTTATTTTATACTATTAATAAATATCTGATGTTATTTTCTATCATTTGAGAATGCTGTTAATTGTAGAAAATGAGACCTGCAATACAATGACAAAAAAAAACATGATTTTATGTGAAGTAATGGAGTTTCACTGGAAAATGTTATACATTATATTTATACTATCGAAGTAAATCTATTTAATACGATTTCATGAAATAAAAAAATCCGATGCATTTAAGCAATGAATTGAAACAATAAATAAGCATCAATTAAACACTCAATGATTCAATGAAATCTGTAAAATATTTCCAATTTCCTAATCAGTAATTATTTTTATCTGTAAATTTTATGCAATGAAAAATGGTCAACTTCAAAACAGATTTGAAACTCATCAACATTTTGAATATTAAAAATACATTTTACATTCCGGAAACAATTTGACTTTGATTTTAATATTTCTAAGGCGAGGTTTAAAAATAGAATAAGATAGTATATTTTTCATATGTAGATATTTCGAATTATCTGCAAAGAATACATAAATAAAAAACAATTAAACCGATTGAACTTATGTTCTTATCCAATGGAGTTTTTGCTTTAATTAAAAAATATGAAATGTGAAACCGAGGTTTTTATTTCAGGAACTTATCTAATTTTTTCATTATTAAATAGAATATTTCAAGATATGAACTGGGAAATTAAAAAAATGTATTTTTTTTAATTGAAATATTAAAAAACTATCCCGGGATCCTTAATAAACTTGCATATGATTAAAATATTTTTAACATTTTTCACGACAACCAAAAGTTTATTTTACTGTGGTCACTACATATTTAAAACGATAGATTATAGAAATGACAATATTTGATTTGAAATCTGATTCAAAAAGTTTTAAATCAAAGCTTGCTCAAAGATTGCACATTTTTGTTTATGACAAAAAAATTTCTGTTACTTCAGAATATGATTTTTTTTTACCTGAAAGTTTTTTGGATTCAGGATAGTTTGCATAATAATTTCAAGGCTCTCACGTTCTATTTAAAGATGGCTACAAAATCAACATAAAATATGAAACAACTCGAACAATGCAAATCTTGCCGTGCCTAAAATATCCAAATTTGAGTCCAACTACCGTAAGATGAAAAGATGGGAATAGAAATAGACCAAGAAAAATGATTATGATCACATGGGAGAACTATTCCCTTCATTCCGATAGACATCGACACTCAACCAGTATAATATTCATACGCCAGGTTGGTCTCCTGTAGTAGAATGTTAATACATGGGCCCCGGAGAGGCGCAAGATGTGGGTTCAAGTCTCACCGGGAGACAAGGCGAATTTTTTTCGCATGTTTTTCAACATCAATTTTCCCTTATCTAGTCCCTGAAATTTCATCTAAGTTGGATTCATTTCTCTACAAAAAAAGTTTCGCTGACTGAATGTTTGAGTCAAGACCCATCTTTGGGTCACAGTTTAAAAAACTCGAACAATTTTCAGTTTATTTTCATGAACATTGATGTTCATGCATGATTTGTTCTAAAACAAACTTTATTTCCGCTTAAGTAAATTCAAAATTGAATTTCAGATCGATTGTTTGAATTTGAGAGATCTTTCCTGATTAAAAATTTAAACTTAAGTCCTCACGATAAAGTTTCAGTTTAAAAGACGAAATAAAAATAAAAATAAAAATTCTCCTTAAAAATATATTTGTGAACCAAAAAAATACAATTCAAGTCTCAAATTATTGAGCAGAGTAAAAATTAAAAAAAAAAAGTGGCTTCGGTATTTAAATTCATATTATGAAATAGAAAATCTCAATTAAAACTCCGAAAGCGAATGAAAAGCTTCCTCTTATAAAGATATTAAATCTTAAATAAGTTCAATATTGAAAAGCAGAATCTCAATGACGTTCGAAAGAATGATTAAAATTAAAATTCATGTGATATATGATATATGATAAGGGTAGTCGACGAAATTTAATGAACAATGAAAATTATTTTATTCCTAGAAATCAACTAGAAATATATAGAATATGATTCCATTATTAAATTTTAAATCAAATTCAGTAGAAGGCAAAAAAGAAATAAAAGTGAAACAGAATTCAACAATAAACAGTTTCAAATGAAAATCCAGTTCCAGAGCTAGGTTCAGTCATCCAGATAAGAATTTAAAATCAATCTATAATTTACAAAACTTAAATGAAAACTCATTTTAGAAAATGAATGGATAATTTAAATAAAGAACATTTTTAATTATTTCTTTAAAAGAAGCGGCTCAAACTTAAGGAAAAATAATAAGCATTGCAAAATTTATTCAAATTATTAATTATGTCTCTGAAAAAAAAACAAGCAAAAACTCGGATATCAAATGTAGGCAGATATGGATATGAAAATTTATGAAAAAAGACCGTATTTTTTTTTTATTTATTTATTTAAAACATCTTAAAAACTAATTACACATTTCGGTTACATTGGATAACACATTATTTTCTTACAATATTTGTCCTAGCATATATTCAAATTACAATCAAAATACTTTTTAACTAATTGCCTGTGATTCCACCTAAACTCCCGAACGCTTTTCTGGAACATGTAAAAATTAATATCGGGAAACCTATCTAGACAATATGATACGTAATGAGCTACCAACCAGATGGAAGCTTTTTGTTTAGGATTTGTTGTATCGATTAATAAAATGTCAATAATGTTCACATAGATTACTCCAAACCGTTTTCTGAGAATCATGTCAACCCATTTTTTTACTTCTTTAATAGAGCTACAAGTTTCAAGTCGATGTTTATTTGAGTCTACTTCATTGCAAACATCACAAAGTTCATTATCAATATGACCAATGCCGTAGTCATGTAATTTTTTTGTATTCGTTATAATATCATTTAATAGAAAATATATTTTAGATCTATCTAAAACGGACAAAAAAGGATAGTTCATAACTTTCCAAAACAGGTCCCATGGAACTTGTGGGTGTATTTCTTCGATTTTAGGCTTAAAAATGTTCTCATAAATTAAACCTCTATAAAGTTGCTTAGTTGTTTCCATCAACGGACTGTCTTTTAATTTCCTGGCTTCAATAACCCATTCTTTGCCATTTCTAGTCAACCTCTCTAAGTTTCTGAAACTCAAAATATAACTTTCTTCATTATTTCCAAAAATTATGTTCTCATAAACAATGCTTTGCATTTCTGTTCCGGATTAATAAGGCCCAAACCTCCTCTGTCAATGTCCTAGTAAAGTTGTCTTCTATCTACACGAAATATGCTATTTTTCCAAACGAAATTTCCAATTGCTGACTTTATTTTAGCTAGATGTTTGTTTTTTGGCGGATAAATTTGAGCTAAGTACCAAAGTTTTGATAGCAAAAATGTGTTAACGTACCATACTTTACTTATAATACACAAATGGCGAAAACTATTATGAAACATGAAATATTCGATACTTGCTATAAGATTTTAAAGAGCTCTGGATCATACTCGGTATTTGATTTTTAAGAAATTGAGAGTAAGAATTATTTATAAATTGCATTTAAAAACTGTTAATTATGGAATTTATTTCAGAAAATGGAAAAACTGCAAAAATGGTCATTTTTGAGTTTAAAATGCTTAACGATTTTGCATGTTTCAAACTTTATTTGGGGAAATTTTCAGATTTATATTTTTTTCTCCTTCTTACCCTTCCTATCGAACAACAGTTACAATTTTCTAATAAATGTGAGAAAACGAAAAAATAAATTTTAAGCGTGTTTTCCCGAAAACAGCTTTGATGCACGTATAACTCTCTGGTTCTAAGGACCTTATATGTCACTTATATAGCTTACTATTCAATGTGAATAAAATTGTTATCCCCAATGTATGTTTTTCCACAAAAAAATTAAGAACTTATGAAAACTTATGTATGTTTCTTAAGCAAGTTATAGACGCATCAGAGGAAAATTTTATTGAAAATATACAGTTATAGCCTCAAGTAGTGAACAATACGCTGAGGTATAAATCCTGAATTGATTTATATTTTCCATGTTTAAGATTTAAAAAATTGAGCTTTGAATAAAGTTGATTACTGTTTAGAGCAATGTCAAGATTGATTGTTTCCAAATGAAATCAACATAAAATTCGATACAACACGGAAATTATTCATATAAAAGAACACAGTAAACGAAAATTACCGGGTTCGGTAATTTTTTTACCGAAATCCTAACATGTGTAAATGTGTGTTAAACTGTTCGGTAATTTTTCCGGTAAAAAATAAACGAACATCGGTAAATGAAGATTTACCGATGTTCGTTTATTTTTAACCGAAAAAAACCGCACAGTTTAACGATTTACACATGTTAGGATTTCGGTAAAAAAAATTACCGAACTCGGTAATTTTCGTTTACTGTGAAGGTTTATTTCACTGAATGATAACTCTAAATTTGCAAACAGAGGCTCCCATTCAAAATCAATGAAAAATACGAAACTACACGATCAAATTTCAAGTGATTTTGTTCAAATTTATTCACAAGAAATTTTAGACATGAATAAAATAAATTATTGCCTCATTTTGTTAAAACGAGAATATGTCATGAAAACTTAATCGTTCAGAACAATTATTTTGATATTCTCATGAAACTTAACAAACTTGCATATTTTGACGTATTTTTTGAATTTTTATTTTTGACATTTAGAACAAGAGTTTGGACATGATTAAATGTTTTGATAAATAAAACAAATCGAAAGGTGTCATTCCGTACGAAATAAATGTAGAATGATTTATGTGTAATTTCCAGTTTTTATCGGAATAACGAAAACAAACAAGACATGGCTTACAATGAAATTCATCTCGAAATTAAGTTTTTTTTTATATACAAGTTTGTATATTGAAAACCTTGAGTAAAAATGAAAGGAACTTTCTTTTATCAGTGGTCACAGACTTTGATTTCGCTCAAAATGCTGGTAGATTTAGCCTTTTCGATTTAAGCATTAAATGATTTGTTATTTATTCAAGTAAGCATTTAATTTCACGAAAAAGAACTTTTTCTATGGTCAAATCAAACAAGTCAAATCTACCATTCCCTTGAGTCTTGAGCATATTAATATTTGTTTTCCTTAACCTGAAATAATAGTCGGAGGTCTGTGCGATTTGTATTCCTCAACGAGAACGTAATCTACATATTTTTATCTTGATTGTAATACTCATTCATGAGCTTAATCTGAATCTGAGTTTCGAAAATTGATTCCGAATAAGATTTCTGAAACTGAATTTATTTAATACAGGAACTTTGAATCTGTTTCAGAATTTCAATACGATTTCTGAATCTTAACTCCAGACCACAATTTACAATGTGAGCTTGAAGCGAAATTTGTGTCAGAACCCTCAATTATGATTTAATTTAAATTCTTATGTAATTCCTTCAATCTGTATCTGTATTGAATCTGAGTCAGATTCATCATTGAGGAAAATAACATAAATTATGAATCTGAATCTGAGTTTTCAATTCTGAATCGCTATTTGGAACCATTTTGATGCTTGAAATCTGCGTAAGAATTCAGTTCAAGAACTTTGAATCTGAATATAACTATTTGAAAAAATCAAACCTCAATATTAAAAACTCTGCTGAGGCCCTCAGAGTCAAAGGGGTATAAGTGTAAAAATGGTCGATTTTGAGTTAATAAAGCAAATCAATTCTTCACATTTCCAACTGTATTGGATGATATTTTCCAGTTTTTTTTAAATTTTATTAAATGCTTTTACGTTCGAATGAAAAGTTCAAATTCTCGAAAAATGTATGGAAAATGACCAACTACAACTTAAAAGTGTGTTTTTTCGAAATAAGCTTAAATGCAATTATACCACTCTTCTTATACTAAGGTTGCTAGATTTTTTCAGCACGTAACCGCATCGGTGAAATCTAGGCTATTTTCTTTAAAAACCTGGCGAAATTTGTGTCAGAACCCTCAATTATGATTTAATTTAAATTCTTATGTAATTCCTTCAATCTGTATCTGTATTGAATCTGAGTCAGATTCATCATTGAGGAAAATAACATAAATTATGAATCTGAATCTGAGTTTTCAATTCTGAATCGCTATTTGGAACCATTTTGATGCTTGAAATCTGCGTAAGAATTCAGTTCAAGAACTTTGAATCTGAATATAACTATTTGAAAAAATCAAACCTCAATATTAAAAACTCTGCTGAGGCCCTCAGAGTCAAAGGGGTATAAGTGTAAAAATGGTCGATTTTGAGTTAATAAAGCAAATCAATTCTTCACATTTCCAACTGTATTGGATGATATTTTCCAGTTTTTTTTAAATTTTATTAAATGCTTTTACGTTCGAATGAAAAGTTCAAATTCTCGAAAAATGTATGGAAAATGACCAACTACAACTTAAAAGTGTGTTTTTTCGAAATAAGCTTAAATGCAATTATACCACTCTTCTTATACTAAGGTTGCTAGATTTTTTCAGCACGTAACCGCATCGGTGAAATCTAGGCTATTTTCTTTAAAAACCTGGCTAAGTATTCAGTCTGTATGACATTAAATTGCCGTAGACAGTAATCAATCAAAAAAAAAAAATCAAGATATAAAACTACCAAAAAAGTTATTTATCAAAATTTATTAGCAGATTTTAAATTGTATTTTAGGCTTTCAAAAAACCATGATTATTTTAATGAAATTTTAATAAAAAATTTCATTTTGAGTGCATAAATAAAAAAGTTTTAAAACACTATTTTTTTAAGTATGATTTGAGCATGAGAACATAACCGCGCGAAATCTAGACTTTTTTAATGAAATTCGGGCAAATTCGGACAACCAATTTGGAACTTTTTTCAAATTTTAAATTTAATATCCTGGTCAACCCGGAGAAAACCGGGCAATCTGTCAACCTTAACTAATACCCCTTTGGCTCCAAGAGCCTCATATGATAGGTACGGAAAACATTAATCAAATTTGGAATGAAATGAAAAATTGCATTTGAACCAGGAATTCCACAAAGATTTTTATTTCTAATTTTAAATGATGATTCCTTTTAAAAATCAAAAATCTGAACCGAATACTGATATTGATTTTCGACTGTTACATAAGTTTTTTGCCGGTTATTTTTTAGGCTATCAGTCACTTAGTCAGTACACTTTCACTTTCCAACTGATTTTTTATCTTATCATGACTAGTAGGGTGGTAGTATAAGGTGGTATATTGGGTTTGTGTTCCAGTATTTGTGTTTATATGTTGTAATTTGATTGATCTTACGTTGCATAGTGTTCTAAAAATATTTCCGTGAGTGGAGGTATGATGAACAAACGAATGTCATCTACAAAATATACTGCAAAGGTGAATGGAAATCTGAAGGAACGGCATAAGGAAAAAATTGCACATCCTGGTGTATTGGATGCACAACGAGAAAATTAAAACAGCGCATCTCACAACATGGGACACAGACAAATGAACTTAAACGTCTGTGGGACATAGGCTACACGAAACTGGATTACGCCATTCAGCAACTTCGCCTACAAACTGCACTTTTAGAGCGTGAAACAACCATGGATCATCGGTTCGATATCAACAAAGCAGAAATCATCGACAGATGTGACAACGAAAGCAAATTACTGATCCTGGAAAGTTGCCACATAAAAACTACAAATAACGCGATAAATTAAAAAAAGAAACCGAAAACGTAAATTCTACTGACAAAAATATTTTTAGAACACTTTGCAACATAAGACAAATTAAATCACAACATAAAAACATAAACACTGGAGCACAAACCTAACAACTCGTTATAGACACACCCTTATACACACTCGTCATGATCAAATTAAAAAAATCAGTTGTAAAGTGAAAGTGTAAACTGTGTGATAACTTTTAGATGCTGGTGAATATAAATTAAAAAAAAGTAGGACAGGACGGTTTTTCAACTACAATATTTTGAATACACAACATTTATTCCAACAATACCCAAATTCATTTGAAAATATTGTAACAGATATACAAAACAGCTTAATCTGATCAGCAGAGTCAATCGAAAACAAAAAGACGAATTTTTTTCGGTAACCAATTTTATAATTAGTGAACTGATTTATAAAACTGTGTTAAGGTATAATAAAGTTACACTCCCTGATGATGATCCTATAAGGATCGAAACGATGGTTCTAAAATAAAAAAATCGTCTTTGCTATTTTTGCTATATTTGAAATAAGAAAGACAATTTGGATTTTGATAATATGGAACCAGAACCTCCAGAATGAGATCGATCTCATTTGACATTTGATAATCAGAAATGAATTTCTATCAACTTTCAAACAATCAACACAAAAATTAGTGAAAATACTAAACAGCTGGTTCAAACGATTTTAATTCATATTTGGAACATCGAAAAGTGTTCATATAAAGATAGTGTTCATTGCACTGAACAGCTCTTTGGTTTAAAAAAAAATAAGAGGAGAGGGGTTTTTCAAAAAAATCAAGGTTAAATGTGACACAATAAAACCTTTTTTCATAAAATTTGGATTACATAAACACAGATTTTGTATTAGGTATGTTTAAGAATTGTGATAATGTTATGTGCCTTCTGTCCCAGTGCCTTGATCAACTAGGTAATTTCAACGTTGTATTTTTTTTTAGCAAAATAGTTAATTTGTTTTGCTATGTTCTGAATTAATATTCTCCTTTAAAGCCACAGATCCACACGATGATAAAATGTACAAGAAAAATTATTCTGACATTCAGAATTTTGTTTTTTTTTTTAAATTGTAAAGTATTTAAATTTCCTGTCGAGTGATCTAGACACTCTTTCAACATTTTTTTTTAAATCAATATGTCCAACTAAGAACCAAGAAAATTATTCACAGACATGAACCTCAAAGAACAAGTTGGTTAAATATTTAATTTTTAGTCAAATTTGAATATCACAGAAGCTAAAAACATATAGACAGACAAAATTGAAGGGTATTCATTTGTCAAATTTTAAGCTAGAAACTAATAATTTTTAAAAAATCTCAGGCTATTATATGAAACTTTTAAAAGTCTACCTAACATTGCAAAAATCAACAGAAAATTGATATCTCACTCACCCGTCATGTCTATTTGTTTACAAAAAAAAAGAGTCCTTAAGTGAGTACAACCTGCCAAAATCACGCCGCATATCTAGAAACTGAAAATAGCAAAAACCCACTGATGAGTATGTACTTAGAAGTGTTTGGCTTTCCTCGGCTGATGACTTTCGCCCGATGATGATTGAACTATGTAGGACCAAAGCAAGAAAAAAACAGCTTATCCACGGCACCCCGATAACAAAACGAAAATGAGCGGAACATCAAACCATAATCCATGAACCATAATAATCATTTCCGGGACAGTATGAAAAAAAAAAAAACAGTTGGACAATAAAAATCCTAACTGGCACCAACACCGAGCAATTCGCGTCAAGTTTTTGCTTTGGATGTTGTTTGTTTGTGGTTGATTTGGTTCGCTTTATTTTCCTTTTTTATGTCGTTGCATGGAGCACTTAATTTTTGTAAAGCTACGCCAATACATAAATCTCAGGAATAAGTTATAGAGCCGAAGCTTTGGTGTTATTGCTTTGTGATGTGACAAGTTATATATGTACGTATGTTCGTTGCTGATAACTATCCAACAAGTATTCCACGGAAAAACAAAGTCTGATAAAAACAAAACTTAAACTTGAATATTAAAAAAACAAAATCTTCAGTCAATGCATTGAAAAACAAAGAATTTTTTGAAAAAAATTGGGCTGAAATCCTAATAAAAGAGAATAAAAAAAAATTGTGAGATTTTAGTCAAAGTTATCCTTCAACAAGAATTTGTTTTTCTGTGGAATGCACCAGCAGAAGAAAACAAACCCAAAGCAATAAAAGTGTGATAAAAACAACAGCTCTAACTCTTATTTTTATTTTCTTCCCATCTTCGGATCGTGTAATGATGATGATGACCCCCACCTGCTCCACCAATCGGAAAACGCCAACATGGGACTCAACATGTGTCGTCCATCTTGGCATGACAACCTCAATCCTCCTCATCGGACGTTCCAGATTCGCCGAGGGAAAGTCAGACAAAGAAATCTTAGATCACCTATTAAAAGGATCGCGATATGACAAAAGGTTGCTTCCACCGGTTGATGGTAAGTCCAAAAAGGGAAGGAACGGGAATATTACTTATACAGTTAAACCAATCTGCCAAATCCAGACCATCCACCCTTCCACCCACATTCTCTATCCAATCCGGGTATCTCTAACTAAGATGTTCCGATTTTATGGTTCCTGCCTCTCTCTCTCTTGTTCCTCCTTGCCGCGTCTTTCCTGCTGAATGGCTTTCTCCTACAGGAGCAGCTTTGTTTCCATACGCTTAACGTCCTCGTCTTATGATTTGATTTGATTTGGTTTAGCTTTGGTGTCTCAGTTTTATTTTCTGTTATTTATTTATCCCTTTTTTTGTTTGCTATGCACTCTCGATTCAACCGACCTATGCACGTTCTGTTATTTTTTTGCCTTGACGTTTGTTGATTTTGGTCGTTTAATTGCTTTAATGTCATCTTTCATGTTGTATTTGATTACCATTCATGTTCTTAATATAACTCATATTATAATACAACTATACGTTAGGTTCTTTCTCAAATTAGAATTATTTTTTTCGTTTATAGAAAAATCTAAGAAACAAAAACTAACATTACAACTGAACAATGAAAGTTCACAAAAGGCCAAATTAACTCGGGAACAAGCTTTCCAAGTTGGCCTTTTCACTACTTAGAAAAGCCTATGAAATCTGTCAAAACTTTTGAAAATTTCATCTGCATTCCACTTGCGACAATGTATAGCCGTTATTCAAACTCATCAGCTTTTCAGAATTCTATGATTTGCGAATCGATGCAAACTGCTTGAGTTAATCCTGAGCAAAGATAACGTCACTTCAAGATAATGAAAGTTTCAGTAAATAAAATAAATCGTCTAGATGTTATTATATATCAAAAAATCAAATTTGGCTAAAATTGACTTCTGGGACTGAGTCAGTTTTCCCAAAAACAGCTTAGTACCAGAAAATCGATTTTTGGCAATTTTTTTTCGAGATAACGCCAAATCTCGACGTTTCATGCATTTCTAAGTGATTTGCCAATAAAATTAAAATTTTAAATTTTCCGATTTCCTCTGGTCACCCCCAAAGTCATTTTTGAGGGCAGAAAAATTGAAACTATGAGGGTGAAACATAGTTGTTTGTGGTGAAATAGCATCAGCATGGCGATGTGGTACAATTTGTACCGTACAAACAAATTAGTTGGTGGAAAACAGTATGGGAGAGTGGGGAATCATGGGCCACTTTTTTTCTTTGTTCCATAACTTTTTCATTATCTATATATATAAAAATGAATGTTTGTCTGTCTGTCTGTTCCCTATAGACTCGGAAACTACAGAACCGATCATCGTCAAAATTGGCATCTGAGGGTTTTTGAGGCCGGGGATGGTTTCTGTAATAGTCAAAACTCCATCCGACTTAAGGGAAGGGGGGCTTCCATACTAAATTTGTAGTTTTTCGGAACAAATTAAAGTCATGACATACATTTTCTCGAGATTTTTCTTCCTTTGGGCGGTTTGTTTTTCGTCTCCAAGGTCGAGGCGTCGAGCCAACGTCGCAAAAGGATAGTAACGATGGCATAGCATACTGATCAGTGGGAATATTTTGGCGCGTATTTCTCAACCAAGCATATTTTCAATGCAAGGGGTGGCGATATGAAGCCTTGATGTAATTTTTTTTCTACTCAATTTCAAGCTCATTTGTACAGCACATGGTTATGAATGACGCCTAGATGAGACCCAGGTTGACATTTTGCCGATCGATTAAAACATATACCTACATTTTGTTTTGTCAAAACTGTAATTGAAAAGTCATGGCATCCATTTTGTGAGATTTTCTTTTATTTGAGGGGTTTGTTTTTCGTCTCTATGGTCAAGCAAACGTCGTCGTCGCAAGTGGATAGTAACTAAAGCATACTGTTCATTGATCGCTGGAAAAATTCAACAATCAGGCGCCGTTTTCTCAACCAAGTACCTTTATTTCTTATGCACGTGGGAGCGATATGCAACCTAGATGTGTTTTTTTCTTGCTTAATTGCACGTGGTAATAAATGACGCCTAGATGTGACACGGATTGGTATTTTATCAATCGAATCAAAACCAATTGAAAGATTTGCAAAAATACTTCCATATTTAGTTCGTGTTAATGTAGGCAGCATTCGACTTTTCATTTAAGGAACATTAGAACATGTTCAAACGTTCAACTTTTTCTGTTAAAAAAAATAAAAATTATGTTTTCTTCTAGAAATTGTTACTTCAGCCAAAAAACACAACTGAAACGAATTTAGAAATGAAAATGGGAGCTTTTTATTTTAAATAATTCTGAAAAAAACCATCGTACTTTTTGCTTACATACCAATTCAAGTACGTACTTAACATGAAAAGTGTTTTTTTGTTACATGGCTGCATAAAAGAGACTTTTTATCCGCTTCGTTTTTGAAAAGCGAGACTTTAGAACTGATATTCAACTGGAAGCAAAATTTTTACGAAATTTTTTTAGTATACCGTTAAAGTGATCAAAACAATATTTCCTCCTGTAAACTTACACGGTGGGACAAGGGTAAACGTCGAAATTTTAAGAAATTCATCTTCAAAATCATTCAATATGTTGGAAAGATCAGAAAAGGTATTCCGAATGTTGAAACTGAAGCGAATATTGAAAATTCTTAAATGTCTTTGTAAATGAAGGTCATTCCTTTTGAACAGCATTCGTTAAAAGTGGAGTAACAAACATAAATTTATTCTGCAGGAATACTGCAGATATATCAGTGAAACTTGATAGAACATAAAAAAGGAATTCGTATTAAATCCATTTTAAGCCATTACTCTGACGCATCTGTAAATAAGCATTGCATTGACACTTGCCCCAATATACGGGACAAAAGTAAATTAAGAAATTTGTTTTTGCCAACATTTTTGAATATTTGACTTTCAAAGAGAAAATAAAAAAAACGCTGAGAACTTATTAAGTGATGCAACTGATATTTTTTTAAATATTCATATTTTTGCCGCAGTAAATTTATCTAAAAAATAAAGAAATTTGCACTGTATCTAATACATAACTAATTTAATATATTTTTCATTACCATGATAAGTGCTGCTTGGGTCTCAAGCCGGTTAAATTTGCCTACCATCTTCAAGCAGTGGGGGACAAAATTGGAAAAGATGGGAGAGCTCCCATGGAAATTTAAGATAAAGAGCTTTTCAAAGAAGGGACCATATTTAAAAAGGTTTTTTTTGGGTACAGAGTACAAATTTCAAATCTTGAAAAACGAGTTTAGAGATCAAGTTTCAGTAAATAATATATACCATCTTTGAATGCAATTCAGAACTACAACTGCAGCTGTCATTTCAAAATTGTTGGTTCTGAAGTATGATGAGGTTTGGTTTAAAAAAAATGCTCTCTAAAATCTAAATTTGAATAAGTTTTTACAAATTACATTTATTTCCGGAAGGTGTAGCAAAGCACAACGGATCAGCTAGTCTATATATATAAAAATGAATGTTTGTCTGTCTGTCTGTTCCCTATAGACTCGGAAACTACTGAACCGATCATCGTCAAAACTAGCATCTGAGGGTTTTTGAGGCCGGGGATGGTTTCTGTAATAGTCAAAACTCCATCCGACTTAAGGAAGGAGAGGCTTCCATACAAAATTTGTAGTTTTTCGAAACAAATTAAAGTCATGACATCCATTTTCTTGAGATTTTTTTTCCTTTGGGCGGTTTGTTTTTCGTCTCTATGGTTGAGGCGGCGCCAGCCAACGTCGCAAAAGGAAAGTAACCCAGGCATAGCATACTGATCAGTAGGAATATTTTGGCGCGTATTTCTCAACCAAGCATATTTTCTTTGAGAGGTTTGTTTTTCGTCTCCATGGGCGAGCAAACGTCGTCGCAAGAGGATAGTAACCAAAGCACACTGTTCATTGATTGTTAGAAAATTTAACAATAAGGCGCCTGTTTCTCAAACACGTGGGCGATATGCAACCTAGATGTGTTTTTTCTTGCTTATTTGATTTGTACACAGCACGTGGTAATAAATGACGCCTAGATGTGACACGGATTGGTATTTTATCAATCGAATCGAAACCAATTGAAAGATTTGCAAAAATACTTCCATATTTAGTTAGTGTTAATGTAGATAGCATTCGACTTTTCATTCAAGGAACATTAGAACATGTTCAAACGTTCAACTTTTTCTGTTAAAAAAAATTAAAAATTATGTTTTCTTCCAGAAATTGTTACTTTGGCCCAAACACACAACTGAAACGAATTTAGAAATGAAAATGGGAGCTTTTTATTTTAAATAATTCTGGAAAAAAACCACCGTACTTTTTACTTACATACCAATTCAACTACGTACTTAACATGAAAAGTGTTTTTGTGTTACATGGCTGCATAAAAGAGACTTTTGATCCGCTTCGTTTTTGAAAAGCGAGACTTTAGAACTGATATTCAACTGGACGCAAATTTTTTAAGAGAAATTTTTAGTTTACCCTTAAAGTGTTAAAAACAATATTCCCTTCTGTCAACTTACTCGGTGGGGCAAGGGCAAACGTCGAACTTTTAAGAAATACATCTTCAAAAGGATTCAATATGTTGGAAAGACCAGAAGGGGTATTCCGAATGTTGAAACTGCAGCGGATATTGAAAATTC
Source organism: Uranotaenia lowii (assembly GCF_029784155.1). Taxonomy (NCBI): domain Eukaryota; kingdom Metazoa; phylum Arthropoda; class Insecta; order Diptera; family Culicidae; genus Uranotaenia; species Uranotaenia lowii. The sequence continues at coordinate 118,624,484 of NC_073693.1, read as the reverse complement.
TTAAATGTTTTTGTAAATGGAGGTCATTCCCTTTGAACAGCATTCGATTTTAAAGCCATTACTCTGACGCATCTGTAAATAAGCTTTGCATTGACACTTGCCCCAATATACGGGACAAATATAAACTTAGAAATTTGTTTTGCCTACATTTTTGAATATTTGACTTTCAAAGAGAAAATAAAAAAAAAGCTGAGAACTTATTTAGTGATGCAACTGATATTTTTTTAAATATTTATATGTTTACCGTAGTAAATTTATTTAAAAAAAAAGAAATTTGCACTGTATTTGATACATAACTAATTTAATATTTTTTTCATTACCATGATAAGTGCTGTTTGGGTAACGAGCCGGTTAAATTTGTCTACCTTCTTCAATCAGTGGGGGACAAAATTGAAAAAGGTGGGAGAGCTCCCATGTAAATTTAAGATAAAGAGCTTTTCAAAGAAGGGACCATATTTAAAAAGGTTTTTTTTGGTACAGAGTACAAATTTCAGAACTTGAAAAACGAGTTTAGAGATCAAGTTTCAGTAAATAATATATACCATCTTTGAATTGCAATTCAGAACTGCAGCTGCAGCTCTCATTTCAAAGTTGTTGGTTCTGAAGTATGATGAGGTTTGATTTAAAAAAATGCTCTCTAAAATCTAAGTTTGAATAAATTTTTACAAATTACATTTATTTCCGGAAGGTGTAGCAAAGCACAACGGGTCAGCTAGTAAATGATAAAATGAAAATAAAAAATCGTTTGGTTTTCTACATTTTTAAGGTATCATTAGGTTTTTTTTTTAATTTTTTATAAATTATTTTCCCCAAGTTCTGACTTTTATGAAAATAGAAATATTTTTTAGATTTTGAAAACTGGTAGGGAATCGTGGGCCACCATTATTATTTATTTTTATTTACATAGTATTCCGTCTTACGACATAACTTGACGAACATAATTCCTAAAATTCACTCGGTTCATAGCAACCGTTCTCCAATTTCTCAGGCACCCCACGTTCGCCAGATCACGCTCCACTTGGTCTAACCACCTCGCTCGTTGCGCCCCTGCTCGTCTTGTTCCTACCGGATTCGTGGCGAACACCTGTTTTGCAGGACAGTCATCCGGCATTCTCGCAACATGTCCCGCCCAGCGTATCCGGCCAGCCTTCACCACCTTCTGGATACTGGGTTCGCCGTAGAGTCGCGCGAGCTCGTGGTTCATCCTTCGCCTCCACATTCCGTTCTCCTGTACGCCGCCAAAGATGGTTCTTAACACTCGTCGCTCGAATACTCCGAGTGTACGCAGGTCCTCCTCGAGCAATATCCATGTCTCGTGCCCGTAGAGAACAACCGGTCTAATAAGCGTCATATACAGGTTACACTTCGTGCGAGGGCTAAGTCTTCTCGACCGCAGTTGCTTGTGGAGTCCATAGTAGGCACGACTTCCGCTGATAATTCGCCTCCTGATCTCACGGCTGGTGTCATTGTCTGCGGTCACCAGTGAGCCGAGATAGATAAAGTCTTCAACTATCTCCAGCTCGTCGTCGTCGATCGTGACCTTGTTATTACTGGACAAGTGGGTTCGGTCGGTCTCGGATCCGCAGGCCAGCATGCACTTCGTCTTGGACGTATTAATCATCAACCCAATCCTTCCTGCTACACGTTTCAGTTTGCGGTAGATCTCCTCCACCGCCGCAGATGATCTGCCGACTATATCAATGTCATCTGCAACGCAGATAAGTTGACTGGATCTGTTGAAAATCGTGCCCCGCATTTCGCCCACCGCTCGTCGAATAACACCTTCTAGCGCCACGTTGATGATGTTCAGGATGATAGACCATCACCTTGTCGAAGCCCCCTGCGCGATTCGAATGAACTCGACAATTCACCCGAAATCCACACACAGCACTGCGTTCTATCCATCGTCGCCTTGATCAGTCTGATCAGCTTCCCGGAAAAGCCGTTCTCGTCCATGATTTTCCATAGCTCGTTACGGTCGATCGTTTCGTATGCGGCTTTGAAGTCGATGAATAGATGGTGCGTAGGGACTTGGTGTTCTCGGCATTTTGGAGGATTTGCCGTAATGTGAATATCTGGTCCCTCGTAGACCGTCCCTCCATAAAGCCGGCCTGATGACTTCCCACGAATCTGTTTGCTTGTGGCGTTAGGCGGCTGAGTAGGATTCAGGACAACACTTTGTAGGCGGCATTGGGGACAGTGATCGCTCGGTAGTTCTCACAGTCCAATTTGTCGCCCTTCTTGTAGATGGGGCATATTACCCCCTCCTTCCACTCCTCCGGTAGCTGTTCTATGTCCCAGATCCGGATTATCAACCGGTGTAGGCAATCGGCCAACCTGTCCGGGCCCATTTTGATGAGTTCAGCTGCGATGCCATCCTTCTCAGCCGACTTGTTTCTATTCAGCTGGCGAATGGCTTCCTTAACTTCACTCATCGTTGGGAGTGGCTCGTCTTCGTCGTTGGCTACGCCGGCGATGTACCTTCCCCCACCGTCTTGATCTCCTGCATGTGCGCCGTTCAGGTGTTCATTGAAGTGCTGCTTCCACCTTTTGATCACCTCACGATTGTCCGTCAGGATACCCCCGTCCTTATCCCGGCACATTTCGGCCTTTGCGGGATGCTTTGAGTTTTTAATAGAACTTTCGTGTTTCTTGGGAACGATGCAGCTGCTCCAGCTCCTCGAGCTCCTCCTCCTCCAGGCGGCGCTTTTTCTCCTGGAAAATTCGGACTCGCTGCCTCTTCCGCTGTCGGTGATTTTCCACATTTCGACGGGTGCCTCTCTGCACTACTGCCGCCCGCGCGGCCTTCTCTTCGTCCATCACCCTCCTACACTCCTCGTCGAACCAGTCGTTCCGTCAAGATCGCTCCACATAACCGATGACGTTCTCCGCAGCACTGTTGATGGCTGTTTCGATGGTATCCCAACAGTCCTCGAGAGGGGCTTCATCAAGCTCGCCCTCTGCCGGTAGCGCTGCTTCGACCGATTGCGCGTAGTCTGCCGCGACCTCAGGTTGCTTCAGTCGCGCGATATTTAACCGAGGCGGGCGCCCGGTTGCGTGCGTTGCTCACTACGGAGAGTTTTGGGCGCATCTTCGCCATCACCAGATAGTGGTCTGACTCGATGTTGGCGCCTCGACAGGATCTGACGTCGATGATGTCCGAGAAGTGCCGGCTGTCAATCAAAACGTGGTCGATCTGTGATTCCGTTTGGTACGGTGATCTCCAGGTGTACTTGTGTGGGAGGCGGTGCTGGAAAAAGGTACTAAAGCTTAGTTCTTTTAGAAATGGGACAGTTACGAATGCGTGTATCTCAAAAACCATTCGTTTGATCGAAATACTTTCTATGAAGAAAATGAAGGTGATGTTATAATATTTCATGAAAAAAATTGAAAAAAATTATTTATCGTTTTTTGTAAGAGAAATGTCTGATTTTTGCTTGGTATCTCCCTTTGGCCGGCGCACACTTTTTTCACTCATGATATTGATCAGTTTTTCCAACTTATACTTCGTCAAATCTATATTTTAGGTGGCTTCACCCTCCTCCTTCAATTTCTGATACTTTTCGGTCCAATACTTCTCTTTTGAAAGAAGCTGAAAGCAATTTAGTGGATAAAGTTGTTTCGAAATGAACAAATTTGATCATTTATGACCACATTTTTTAGCGTTTTAATGGAATTTCTGCTGGTAAAATCTGACAATAACGGAGTAAAACCATCATGAGATTGAATTTGAAGAAGAATAATCGGTTAATATAAATCGTAGGATGTGAATGGTACATACAAGATAACTCTTTTTAGGCTTAAAAAACGGCAAAAACCAAAGTTTTTTTTTATTTTTTTTTGTTTTTTTTTTCAGGAGCAGAATATTGGCAAATTATTATAATTTTATACCAAATAACCAGCAAAAACATACTTTAATATACTCGGGACCTTGCCACTAGCAAACATGGTACAGCATTTAAACGCTGGAATTTGTTTAAAATAGGGTATTTCATAAGTTTTGTCGTTCATTAGAAATCATCTGTCCCATAGCCTCGGTACCGGCTTTACAACTTACGAGCTCTGCAACTAGCAAAAATTGTTGTTAGGGGTTAGATTTGAATGACACATCACAAGGCAACACTTTCAGCTTATCGGAGAAAATTGTTTTGGAAATTTCAGCGATCTATCCTAAGTTTTTCTCTTATTGAAAATTAAAAATGCTGGTATGAGACTAGACTTCCCTGATGACCCTCAACCGTAGTTGCCGATCATGTGCTTCACTCCAATGTTTGATTTGAACTTTGTAGACATTATTGACAGTGTTTGCATACTTATCCACCACACTAACTCAGTAGTTCTTTGAATAATCAACGGTTTTGTCAGCAATCAATTGGATAATGACGGATTTCGAAGGAAACTGTGCAAAATAATTTTTTTCTTTTTTTCTTGCATCGCAAATATCTCTACAACGCGTAAATTTTAAATTTTGAAAAAAATAGGTCGAATAGTACTTTTTACAGGCAACAAAATGCAGTCAAAATTTTGAATATCCGATTACTAGTAAACGAGCTATTAGCAGATGAAAGTGTCCCATTTCTAAAAGAACTAAGCTTTACGTACGGCCATTCGTTTGGAGGCGGCGAAATCAACAAGTCTGAGGCCGTTTTCGTTGGTCAGCTGGTGCGCACTGAACCTTCCAATTGTCGGTTTAAATTCCTTCTCCTGGCCGACCTGAGCATTAAAATCCCCGATGACGATCTTGATATCATCTTTTGGGCAACGGTCGTATTACCGCTCCAGCTGCGCGTAAAATTCGTCTTTGTCGTCACCGGTACTTCCAAGGTGAGGGCTGTGCACGTTGATGATGCAGATGTTGAAGAACCGGCCCTTGATTCTCAACCGGCACATTCGGGAGTTGATCGGCCACCACCCGATCAGGCGATTTTGCATCTTTTCCATCACTATAAAAGCTGTTCCAAGCTCGTGTGTGTTGCCGCAGCTCTGGCAGATGGCACGACCATCTGGGTACGTTCGTACCGTGGAGCCCTTCCAGCATACCTCCTGCAGCGCTACGATGTCGAATTTGCGGCTCTTCAATTCGTTGGAGAGCACGTGGGTACTGCCCACAAAATTTAGAGATCGGCAGTTCCATGTTCCAAGTTTCCAATCGATAGTCCCTTTTCGTCGCGTGGGTCTTTGCCGATTTCCATCCGAAATTTGTTGTTCGTTGTTCGTTGCTTATGTTTTTTTGTAGTCACGGGCTCGCAAGGCCCGCAGCTAACCCCACTATCTCGCAGGAGGACCGTCGTGATGTTGCTGTTTTGGGTCCCGAACACCACCAGGACGTTGTTGCACTCCGCATGCCGCCCCTGACATGGAGAACAGACGCGTACGAAGCCCCCTGACTCAGTCTGCATGCGAACAAAGCATCCACCGGGGTTGGGTACCCGATCTCCGCTAAGGTTGCTTGCACCCCAGCTAGCACCACGGGGAGGTAGAGAATCGGAGTTGCAGACAAGAGGTGATATGACCACTACCCGAAGGTTGGGTGTATGGGGTCTCGAGTTGCACATTGTCTACTTCACTAGCCCGTGGGCCACCATATCTAAATTGACCAAATAACTCGCAAGGTTTATGAATTGACCCAAAAATGAAATTTCAAAATTCATTTCGATATTTTAAAGCAATTTCAGATGATGAAATAAGAAAGAGACATGTTTATGATCGAATGAATTCAAAAAACTTACTTGGCGAAATACCTTATAAAGGATGGACAAAATATTTTTCATAACTCTTCATTTTGCATAAGAAAACTTTACAGATAGTAATTACGTATTTTAAATTTTAAATGTGTATAAAAACATTTAATTATAGGTGGCCCAAGATTAGACTGCCCCAAATTTGTATGGGAAATTTAAAACCTGTAAAATGTTATACGCTGCAGACTAAAATTGATCCTGGCCTAGTACAAGATCTCATGCCAAATTTGGGCCAAATCGGACCACGGGAAGGGGTCGCTCAACGAGCCTGAAGTTTGTATGGGATTTCGAGACATTTTATTCGAGAGAAACATGAAAAACCAGTTTTTCGTCAATAACTTTTGTCTCCTTCGACCGATTTCTTTCAAAAACGGGTTTTCTTAAAGCCTAAACTATGACAAATATTTCATCCGAAGGTTGCATTTCAATTTAAGTGAAGATAAAAAAGTTATTGAGCTTCAAAAATTGGCTAACTTATTCATCACTGTTTTAATGAGGCGACTAAATGTCCGACCAGAACACTCAATATGAAATGCATGCCGTTTCGTCAAATAATGACCGATTTTAACCATTGTTGTTGAGTTTGATTGCAATTTTTTATGTTTTTCTAATATTTGAGTATGGATGATATTCACTTGATAGTTCGGAAAGAAGTCTGGTTGGACATTTAGTCGCCTCATTAAAACAGTGATGAATATCACCCTTAAAAAAGTAAGCCAAATTTTGAAGCTTAATAACTATTTTATCTTAACTTTAATTGAAATGCAACCTTCGGATGAAATATTTGTCATAGTTTAGGCTTTAAGAAAACCTGTTTTTGAAAGAAATCGGTCGAATGAGACAAAAGTTATTGACGAAAAACTGGTTTTTCATGTTTCTCTCGAATAAAATGTCTCAAAATCCCATACAAACTTCAGGCTCGTTGAGCGACCCCTTCCCGTGGTCCGATTTGGCCTAAATTTGGCATGAGATCTTGTACTAGGCCCAGGATCAATTTGTGCCTGCAGCGTATAACTTTTTCAAAAGTCGGGTCATTTGGGGCAGTCTACCCAAGATGTGTGGCCACGATTCCCCACAAGCTATGATTTACAAATTGGTTGCATTTGTGTGACTTATTGATGTTTCATCAAAAATTCCTCTTTCACTTGAAAGAACATGACAAAACTAAGATCATACGCAAAACGACGACGATAACAGTTGGTTGGAGATTTTTATCTCAACACACATCTGAGATATTCAAAGTGGCCCAAGTTTCCCCATGGTCCACGTTACCCCACTCTCCCCTGCCAAATTATTATTTTCTGATCTGGATAACCCATGATAAGCCAGATCAGTAGAAGTGGAATAAAAAGGAATGGCATGGTTAGGTAGCGGAAAACAAGGGCTGAAGAGAATGCTAGGAAAAGCAGTGTTATGGTAGGCTTGCCAGATACTTTCAGAAAAAAGCGGGCATTTCACGAAAATAAGCGGGACATTTAAGAAAATCTTAAAAAGCATAATTGTGTAGGAAAACTTATACGTATATTATCAACCAAAGTTGTCCATAGAATGTACACTAAGGTATTTTTTTGTAACGCGTATTGATTTTGCTAAATGTTTCTTAGATGACTTCTATCTACACGGTATTTTTCCATATGCACTGTTATTTTCACGGTTCTCGCGAATTAACACGTTTTTGAGAGAAAAAAAAATTCCAAGTCGTACATGTCCACGGTGTATTTTATACCTTTGTGCAGTTAAATTGTGAAAGCAATTTAACCAAGATTAATGTCTAAAAGTCTATAATGTATAATTAAAGCAATTTAAAAAATGTTTTATTCATACATTGGTTGAACGTGCTTGAAACACTAAACTGAATAAAAATATTTCTGTACTGCTAAGAGCTTTAGAGTTATTCAGTATTCAGGGCTGGAAGCGACAATGAGGCAAAAATAGTTACTTTTAAATCAAATTAGGGCAAAATAAGTGACCATATCAAGTAATAATTATATCAATAGAGACTTCAAAATTAACAACCAGAGGATTGAATGATCAATTTGTCAGTCCTGTTTAATTAGATACAGTTTTATTAATAAGGATTCATAAATTTGATTTTCAGGTACTAAATTTCATAAACTAACTTTCTCTCAAATATTATTTAGATTTTTTACGTTGTCCAGTGAATTATAAAAGCAGGTTTGAAGGGAAACCCATATTCCATATTTTAATGTGTAAGTTTGTAATCGTTCATTTCAAATCCAAGAGAAAGTTAAAGAGCTATTTAAACACAAAGAAATTAAAAATGCTTAACTTCACTTTACTTTAGTTATTCCACTTTAAGATAATTTAAAAAACCAAAGCAATCTGTAATAGAGCATTATTGAATAAGATGAAAAAAATTGTTGAAGAAATGCGTTTTTATTAAAAAATAAAAACCAAAACATAGTTCAAGTTATTCAAGTACCTAATTTTTATGAAAATTATTAAAAGTAGTAATTTATGTGACCAAATCAAAACAAAATTGAACTGGTGAGTGACCAGCTTTAAAAGTGACAAATTTACTAAAAAGTTACCAGCTTCTAGCTTTTGTACTTATATAAACTGCTGAACAATGCTTCTTTTTTGAGAAAAAGACGTATTTGAATGGTTTTCTGTTAATCACAAGATTTTAATTGAGACTACAGTTTAATTTTTTCAGTGTTAGTCAGTTAACTTTATAAAAGTTCTCCAAGAAAAAAATCGGGACATTTCTAAGAAAATGCGGGACAGCGGGACATTCAACAAAAAAGCGGGACATGTCCCGGGACATGGATGGCAGCCCTATGTTATGGTGAATACAACTATAGTGTTAGCGTGTGGCATTGAGGTAATTTTTTTTCTCATATGGCTCTCCGGAGTATCAATGATAAAAAAATATGGGATTTGAAATGAAACTGAAAAAATTAAAATCCATTACACATCTGAGTCATTATTTTATTCCTGAGTCGCTGATGTCATTTATGGACATTGAAGGGAAGTGCTCCTCTTTGGAAAAGTTCAGATGCTCTGTGGTGTTGGCTTTAGGTATTTTTGTTTTGTTTTTTGTTTTGTCTGGGATTTTAAAACTGACTTTAGGGGGTTTAAGTAATTTTGAGAAGATTTCAACATTGGCTACATATGTACAAAGAGTCTGTAAAGAGTCCGTTATATTGCCTTCAATAACCATTATGTCTGATATCTTCAAACAATTTTTTTTTAATCCATCACATGCAAACATTATGGAAGAATTGATCAGATAATCGATCAATTCACAATTTATGTAATAGCTTTATCATCACCCAAAAATCTCTGGTTTGAAAAAAAATTTACAGAAACATGATAAAATTTTCGTCATTTAATTATTCATCACTAAGTTTGAGCTTCATTGAAAGTAGAATAAATATTCCCTCATGACTATTGGGAAGTATTATAAAGACAAAGAATCTTAAATTCAAAAAAAAAAAAACAGAATTAAATAAATATTCCAAGGAGAGACAAACAGTTCAACAGTGAAATCCAAAACCCAAAATTTTATTTTATTCAGATCCGCAATTCAAAGTATCAAATTAATAAAAAAATTTAATTAAAATTACCTTTTTAACTCGCCAAATTTTTAATTTTATTAAAATTTCATCATCGTGAGTTTTGTTAAAATTTGTTTTTTACGGTCTTATCGGTGAATGTTATGTTATCATAATGAAAACATTTCAAGATTTGAAAATTAAAGATGGATAGAATAGTTCAAACAAAACAAAAGTTAAGTACATGGTGAAAATGTTTCTTAAAATTTCTACCCGCTCATTTTCAAAACCTTAAATTTTCTTCTAACCTTCTTCTATCTATCTTGAATTTTCAAATTTTGAAATGTTTTCACTATGAGAACATAACATTCACCGATAAGGCAGTAAAAATCACATTCAAAGAAATTAAAATCGCATTATTAAATTTCAAATAAAATTTAAATGCAAAATTAAGAATCTAAGATACAAGTAGAGGAAAGCAGAATTTTGCAAAATTTATAATCCAAATCCAAATGTTTATTTTTCTTTAAAATCTTTGAAACACAAAAAAATCATGTTCATGTAATGTATTGAAAGCTTTTAAATGTAATTGAAACTTCTAATTTAAAATCATTTTAATATTAAAAAAAATCTTACTAAAAAAAAGAGGCTTTGTCAAAAGTTCTTCTAAATGTAACAAAAGTTACCTTCAAAAACAATAATTCAGAATAGAAATTAAATTTTTAAGACACAGAATCCTAAATTCGGAATAAGATGAATAAAATATAGTAAAATATAGAAATATGCATGTTTAAAAAATCGCTCAATGCAATTGCCAATTGAACTATGAGAGTGTTGTATTGCTAATAATAATTTGTGAATGGTCATTATGCTGAATTCAGGGTATTTTCTTCAATAAATTTGGGCTTTTTCAGTTGGTTAAGTTTCAATTAGAATTTCGTATCTTAGATTCAAATTGAAATCAAAGTTCAATAGTGGAACTCAGTTTTATTCGATTGGTCCGATTTAATCAACCACATTTACCTTTTTTCAAAATTAAAATGGGTGTAGAGTGTATGAATTAACGCAAATTTCAATAATGATTGAAAAACTAAGGATTTCAGAATTCTTGGTTATATTAATTTTATTGCTAACAAAGCCCGAGAAAAATTCGTTTCCACTTTCTTCCCTTTTTCAAATTTATGCAAATTTTCTTTAAAAACTTTGAATAATCTAAGAAAAAGTGAATCCATCCCCCGTAAAAGTCGTTAAAGTTTTTTTTTTTAAATAAGAAGATACAACTTTCTTATAATAAAATATATCTTTATTTGCTGCAAAGCCCTGGAATATTTTCATTATTCAATAAATAAGAGAAAGTGATGTATTATTCATTGTAAAGTATGCATTCCAGATTCTTCAATTTTTTTTTCGAAAATCTCGGGTTTTCAAAGTAAAGTGGACAAATAATGCAAATTAAGGTCTCAAGTTGGCCCATTATTTCTGTGCTTGTTTCACTCAAATGGTTTTTGTTGGGAATTTGAAAAGAGATTTGAACGCTGCTGACGTGTTTCGATAAAAGAAATTAAATTTTTGGGGGATTTAGTCACTTTCTTAAATTTTTTTTTTAATTTTCGAGTTATGCTTGCATTCTGCTAGGATTTTTCCAAATTTTGTGTTAAAAAATTCGAGATCATATGCCCAGATATTGCCAGGCAGGGCCATAGGAAAAACTGCCTCATGGGGGGAAGGGGGTGGGGGGTTTGGTGACAATTTTTTTTCCTAAAACTTTTTTTAAATGCATATATAAAGAATAGTAAAAAAAAAGTGATACTAAGAGTATTTCATTATTCGCGTTATAGTTCTTTAATATTATTAGTCAATCATTTAAAACAATTTCTTTCGAAAATAAGCTCTAAAAGTGCTCAGTTTTTTTTTAATTTAATAAATAAATTAAGGATCTTGAATATACTGCATTTGAAAAAAAAACTTGTTTGGGGTTCAAACCAGATTTATTTTCAACTCTTTGGAACTCCATACAATCGGAATTTAGTTCAAATTCTTGTTTATTATGTTTAAACAATATAAATAATGTTAAACAACTAGCTAACAAAATATATTTCCTGCTGAATTTTTCGGACCTGAAGATTAATGTATCAAAAGAAATATGATACAATAAAAATCTCATTATTAAATTATTTCATCAGTGAAATCCTGGGAAAAAAAAATCAAAGTTCAAATTCAAATTTTTCAAAGACCGCGATTTTGAAAATGAGTTTAGATCTCATTTTATAAAAGTGGTTTTCACCTTTTTCGTGATTTCTGTTGGGCAATTTTGAATTTGAATTCCAACTTTGAATTCTGCATTTTGAACCTGAATGAAATCTTGAAATCCTTATTAGAAATCGATTTCTGACTCTATATTCAATACAAAAATACCCAATTATTATGAACAGAAAAGACAGAATCTTCAACCAGAAATAACTCATTTGAGTTTTGGATCTTTGGTTTTCTATATTATTTTTTTCTTTGATTATTCATTCGAATTTCAACTAGTGGATCTGAACCAAAATTCCGAATGATAAAACTCTGATATTTCAATTCTAGATCACCGTTATGGAACTTTTTTAAGCTTCAATTTTGTATAAGAATTAAAAGTAAAAATTTTAAATACCGATCTTAAAAATGGTTTATTTCAAATATTTCCTTTATATATTCTGGAATGATGAGTTTCGAACATAGAAAATGAATCTAATTTTAGTGATCAATCCTGACAAGATTCAAGTCAGGATTTTGTCCCAATGATAAACCGAACTGAAAATCAAGAAGAATAAACTGGATATAGACTCCACAATCCGGTAACAGGCAACAAATTAAGATAATAAAAAAATTGAATCAGAACGTGAGAAATGGTTCATCATCATTATCATCAAAATTTGATTAAGAATTTAAAATTTTGAGTTTAAAGAAAAAAATTTTGCTCGAGATTTATTGGACACTATTAGGGGGGGGTTTAAGATACTATAGGTATATGTGTGTTCGTTTTAAAATAAAAATACTTCGCGAAAAACATTTTTCAATAAATAAACCTAATTGTTAAACATTACATAATGACATTGAGAATCCATCAACATGGCGTCATTTTGTGCCCTTCGATTTTGTAACCAACATGGCATTAGTCAATTCAATGCCTAATAGCTTTATTAAAGCCAGATAAATGGCTAATTAGTTTAATAACGGTTTTAAGCCTTTTACATGGCTAAAATTTGACGTTTCTCTCTCAAACCAAACAGGCGAAGGATGAGTTTCTCGTTTCTGAGTGGTTTATCATTAGTACAGTATATGAGGACAGACGTTTTTAATTGAAATAAATAAGGGATTTGTTGTGAATATCCAGTGGAATTATATCATGAGTCGAATTTTGTTGTCTGGCCCTATCTTGAGATCCAAGATGACGGCTTCCGCTTGAAACAAAAACACTGTTTATCACTGAAAATCGCAATTAACTCCCACATGGATATTGGAATAAAAAACTTAACTAGAAGAAGGAGAATTTCACTTCCTGATGCCATCTTGAAATTCAAGATGGCGGCTTCCACTTAACTTTAAAATGCTGTTTAGACTTAAAATCTCATGAATGTTCCACAATATTGGTATCAGATGAAACGGCTAAACTAGAAAGAACCAAATTTTGCTCCCTGACGCCTTCTTGAATTCAAAGATGGTGGCTTTCGTTTATCTTTAAAATGCCATTAATCACTGAAATCGCATGAAACCCTCACAATATGGGTATTGGAGGAAAGTCAAACTTCGCTTTCTGACAGATTTTTCAAATTAAGCGAAAGCCGCCACCTTTGATTTCAAGATGGCTTCAGATAATAAAATTTTGAATTATACTCGTTTTGCCCTTTCATCCAATAGCCATATTGCAGGAGTTAAAACGATTTTCAGTGATTTACAGCATATGGTAGTTAAGCAAAAGCAAATAAATTGGATTTCAAGATGGCGTCAGATAGAGAAAGGTGACTTTTTCTAGTTTAGCCCTTTAAACTTATACCCATATTTTAAGCGATTTCAATAATATACTGGTTTGAAAAGAAAAGCCGAAGCCGCTATCGTGCCTTTCCCTGTATAGCCATTTTACCCATATTGTGAGACTTTAATGTGATTTTCAGTGTTTCACAGCATTTTAAACTTAAGAGGAAGCCGCCAATTCGACTTCTCCTGGTTTATTCCTTTCACCCAATACCATATTCTGAGGGTTTGAAGCTATCATCAGTAATAGAGATGTACCGAATAGTGGTATCCGGCTAACAGCCGAATACCGAATATTGACCTTTCCAACTATTCGGCCGAATATTCTGTTGAATTTTCCATAGAAATTCCATAGTAATAATTTCATATTTTTTCTCTTTCTTCCATCTTAATGCCCCTCATGTTTTAATATCGATTATTTCCAATCAGATGTACAATACATCAGAACTTTTTGAGGTAAAGGTCACCTTGATGTTCAAAATGTGACTTGTCACTTATAGGACGTTTATCACCAAAGAGATTGGGTTCCAGTGAATCTGGGACATAACATGCCGAAACAGGTCCAAACAATTTGTATTTTATTTTAGTTTATTTATTTATATTTTTCAATTCAATTTATTTATGTCTCCCAAAATAGTTGCCAAAACGAACGATGATCTTTAAGGGGAAGGGGGGGGGGGATAGGGTCTAACACTTTCAAAAAATCGTTTATTTTATTTTTTTATTTTCTTATTGTAAAACATTTCATGAATGTTGTGTCAAATTTTCAAGTCAATTGAAGCAAAACTGTAAAAATTATAGGCCTTTATCTCCTCCTATCTAATACTGCAAGAAAGCAAGAGCAGAAACTTCAAACGCGTTTTTCTCGAAAGCACATTTTAAAGTCCGTGGACATCGCCATTTGAAAACTACTTATCCGATTCTTTTCAAATCTGGAACATATTTTCTACATATAAAATACCAGACCCCAACGTTTTTTTTTTTACTTTGAGGAGATTTTACAGATAAAAAATGGCGGATTTTTTTGTGATAAATCGTAGTTTTTACTTCAAACAGCCACAAAAATTTTATAAAAATTTTTTTTGGTTAAATAAAAACGTTGGGGTCCAGAAAAAAGATCTATTAAAAATATTTTGCTCTGATTTTTTGACTTCAGATGATTCTGTGCTGAGATTCAGTGTCCACCGCAAATCCTGTTTTCTAAAAGGCATCCTCGAAAGTGCTCCGTCACCATTTTTCAATATTTTTCTAAAAATTTGTTTGTTAACGCAAAATCTCAAAACTTATAAAAATAAATTTGAGTTTTTCATTTGATTTAGCAAATAATCTGAAAAAACCGGTAAAAAATCCGGAAAATTAAAAAAAAGTATCTGGCTATCTCGGTCGGATTTGACTTTTCTCAAATTCTTAAATGAATCTATGAGCAAGCCTGAATATATGACCCATTCCAAGCACCACTCAACTGGAGAACCGATTTTTATTTTTCATTATCCAAAAATAAATTACATAGCGTTAGAAAGATTATTTCTTGAGTGTCATTTTCCATTAAAAGATTTTCAGCTACCTTTTTTTAGAATTGAGTATGTTAACGTTGAAATTTAAATGTTTTAGTATGAAACTAAATAGATTTTTGCAAATATTCTTTATTTATAACATAACTTTGTCAAAAATATAGCTATGTCAAAAATTATTATTGCAAAATGATGGTAGAAAAGCCATCTTTTAAGCATGATATAAGATAACTAACAGTCACTGCAGGTTAACGCTCTAGAATCGTAAACAAAGGTATCTATTTTTAAGCGTTGTGACGTCACAAAAATTCTACTGTTTTTAAATTTATGATTTACTGAAATTTCATATATTGTCGAAAATTGGAGGTCTCTTCCATTTTTTGAGTGGAGTTTAATGCAATTTTTAGATTGAAAATCGGTTTAGCAGGTTGTGAGTTGCACCCGGGTAAAGAATGGGTTGTGACGTCACGAAAATTTATTTACTTTTTTTCAAAAACGTTCAAGACTTTTTACTTCAACACTATGATAGTATTTCTTCAATACAAATTCAACACAACAATGTGCTTCAATTAACGAATTCTATTATCAAGTTTTTAAACAAAATATTTTTTTTTTGCATTAACTCAGTTGTTTTTGATTATTTCTAATAAAACATATAAAACAGCGCTTAAAAACGCTTGATTCAAGAATAAACAAACAAATGAAATCCTCATCGATTTTGTAAAAGCTTATTTGTGAATCATAAAGCAGGTAGTTATCTGTGATTTGAATAAAAATCTTGCAAAAGAACAAGTTCTTCATATATCTATGTTAGAATGAAAAACACCGCTAGAAGCTTCTATTTCTTTCTGGCATTATGTTCAAACAAAATAAGTTCCATGAAATAAATGTAATGAGATTTATAAAATCTTTGAACATGGCAACTTTTTTTTATTAAAAAATTCTTATGATTTTCATAGAAAATTAATTAATAAAATAAATTAAATTATTTATTTTATTTATTTATTTTATTATTTATTAATAAAATTATTTTAATAAAAAACTGCCCTTTTTGAAATTTCCACCTCAAAGAATGTCACTAGAAAATCCAAATCGAACCCCGTGCTCACATTAAATCTCACAAAAGAGACTTTGAACTGAATTACAAAATTAAATAAATTCAAATATGTACAAGGTCTCATGCAAAATTTGGGTCAGATTATTCTAAGGAAAGGGGTTGCGCAACGCACCTGAAATTTGTATGGAATTATAAAGATTTTATTCGGCATGATAAAAAAAACCGTTTTTCGTCAATAATTTGGGTCTTTATCAACCAATTTTTCTTTTAATTTGAGTATTTTAAAGCTTTGATTATGTTAATATTTCATCTGAGGAACGCGTTTCGATTAGAGTTATCATAAAACAGCTATAACGTTCAAAATTAGCATCGATTAACGATCATTCAGGTATTTTTTTGTATTTGACCCATCAGAATTTAGAAACTCAAAAACCTTTTTAACTAAACCATTGTCGAAATGGGATCTTGAGATAAACTATTTGTCATTATGAAAGTTTTGTGAATGACTATAATTAAAAAAAAATCAGCCGATAGGGACTTCAGAAATTGGTGCATAACTTGGTTCTCATGTCCTTCAAAACCCAATTTCTCATAATTCCATACAAATTTTAGGCTGATTGGGCCCTCTATTTCCGTGGGCCAATCCCCAAATTTGGCACTGGACATTGTGTTAGGCCTAGGATCTATTTAAGCTTGCAACTTATAAGATTTTCATTAGATGGCTGATTTAGGCACTCTAGTGTCGATGTACATCTTTGAAAAGATCGAAGGCTTTGAAATTATCATCTATTTTTCCTTTCCTTTGCAATTAAGGTTAAAAAGATTCAGAAACACATTTCAACGCTTTTACGAATAAATATTTCCTAGTTTTAGTTTTGTCCTAAATAATATTCACATGATCGCACAAAAAAAACTTTAAATAAAATTGATGTGAGCAGGGTTGCAAACCTTATCTGCTTATATGGGCCTTTAAGATTAAATTCCTTTTAATTTTTGGAAATAAATGGATCGATTTCATCACCAAATCACATTATGTATTAGGTTTTTAAGCATTTTAAGTAAATTAAGCATTCATTTTAAGATTATACTTTGATTTATTCCATGTAGCTAACCATAAAATTTCGTGACGTCACAACGCTTTGCAAAACCCTGCTTTAAAAAAATGGTGCATTGTGACGTCACGAAACTGAATCGCTCTAAAATAAATTGAAATCAAAATTTGACAAAATCAAAAACAGCAATTTGTTGGTTGTAATGAATCGATACTTTCCTGAAATTTTTATAAAATTTGATCTAATAGAAGAGCAAAAAAATGCGGCGTTGTAAAAAAAACTGAAAAGTGGAAAAAGAGGCGCGTTGTGACGTCACGATTCCTTTCGCTTATATTTTGTTAACTTTTTATTCTATACAAAAACTTTTGGTTTCAGATTGTAGAAAATTAAATTTTGACCTTATAATGTACAATTTTTACGAATGTGCGTTATGACCTGTAAAACTTACATACAATATACCAAAAAAATGTTTTGCAAACGTTGTGACGTCACGCTGGAATGGGTCATATACACGTGTGAAGGCATCTGTTTTCTATACATTGGAGTAATTTTTATGTTAAAATTTTCTTCTGTTTCCAAGAAAACGATTTTATTATAAGTGTTGTCTAAAATGCCGAACCTCAAATCGTGTGGGCTAAATGCCCCTATTTATGTTTTGAACAAAATTTCTGTTTTTTGGGCATTATTTCCGTATAATTTCATTGAAACTCCTAGAAAAAAATAATTTCCGTACGACAAAGCTGAAGTTTTCTAAAAATCTATGTATATTATAATTTTATGGAATAAAACAAAAGTTAGGGTTGCCATACTATGAAGGCAGTTCATCCATGAGAAAAACTTTATCAAATCTGTTTTTAGATCTTCAATTCTCTCTTAAGAAGTTATTCAGAGCTAAGATTTGAAGGTTCAATGATAAAAATAATTTTTTTTATTCTATTTAACCTGTTATTTTAGGATGGAGGCATTTTACAAACATGATGGGGGCATACAAAAACACTCTATTATTCCACTATATAATCATTATTAAACCTCCACAAAAGCTGAAATATTTTTAATTTCTAAAGTTTATTTGAGTTGGAAACAAAAATCATTCTGGTTTTTGTTTTAACCTTCTTTACTTATAATTTTTAAAAGTCGAAATATTACACTAAACTGTATCAAAACCTTGTATGATTTTTTAAATTTTTTTGAGTTTGTAAATTCATAAAATTCTTTCATGCCTTATGTTCTAAGCGTATCACCCTCAAAATGCATTGGTTTGATAAGCTGTCTAGTCAGCCATTTCATCAAAAAGCCGTAGGGTCATTTAACCCGATAGGCCCATGTCAAAAAAATGTTAAAAGTTTTGTTTTTAAATCGTGCTTTTTTATCAATGAACCGTCGAATTGCTTTAGTCACTGTAAATAAATTTTGAATAGTAGATTAAGATTACGCCAACTTAATTTTTCATATCTTGGCATCTTTGGATTTGCAAAATGCAAAACACAGAAATTTTAAAGGTAGCTGATATTGAACTTTTGTCAGTTTGTAATTTCTCTTTGCACTGGGTTTTCTAGTGATTTAATTACATTTGTGCTGCGATACTTAAAAAAATCAAAAGAGAGATATGGAGATTTAAAGCGAGGAATGTCATATTGGCACTCAAGGTCTGATTAGGGAGTTTATATATCTGGGATTTAAGGGTGCTTCCATAAAGCAGTGTTTGGGCAGACCATTTCGGATGGGTTAAAGATAGGTGTTATCGTGATGATGACCAAACTAAAAGAGGGCATTTATTTGATTTCTATCAATAACATAAACTCTTCCCGACGGAATTAAACAATAGGTTACAGAAAACAATGACAAACTGGCAACATTTAGGACTTAAATTATAGCAACGATTCTAGGGGGTTTCGACTATTGACATAATCAACTTTCGGTTCGGGTGACCAATATTGATGAGATTCATCAAGCAGTAATGAAGATAAATTAAAGTTTTCATTTGTAATTTGTAAAGATTATTTTGTAATAATTTATAATCCCTTAACATTTTTGTTCATTCACTTGTATCGTTCCATCATCTTCATCTTTCTGTTTAAGCTTTATTATGTTGTTCCTTAAATGTGTACTATATTCAATCCAGCTTGCTTCCAGACAACGATTCCAGGGCTCTCGTATGAATGTTTCGAATGTAACTCTATATCGATAAAGCTAAATGTATTTTTTTTCTCTCTTGATACTTGGACTTCTATCTCTCGCTCCAGTCAGTGATTATGTACAGTTTGCGTTCTCCGAAAGCTTCCAATTCGGGCCAATTCGAGCTAAATCAACTTGTAAAATAAACACAAAAACCAAAATGCAAACAGACCGAATCCAGAAACTACCTCAGTCACTAGTACTATTTTTGTTTTGGCAAGCAAAAACTACAACAACCAATAGCAAAAAAAAGAAACACAACTGCAAACGTTTCCATATTTCCTCTTTGCAGATGCGGATTTCTGCTGCGGTATGCAAACACCAGAAATGGCAAAACATATGCCAGATACGCGTGTTCCAGGACGTCCCCAGAATCGCGGTCCGTTTCATATTAATGCTACCTTTTAATCTACTCTCTTTCTCTTACTTCTATCTACATATTACTACTCTCTCTTTTGCTCTATCTTCATGTATATCTACCTACTATTGCTGTGCATATGTCCTTACTTTTATTTCACTCTAATTATTATTAATTTCAGTACAATTACTTTGATTGTCAATTTTCGTTCAGCCCTGTCTCGCTCTCGTTAGTCTGTTTGTCTCTCTTTCTCTATGAAAATGGCCCGTTTGATGATAGTTCGTTTTTGTGCATCCAGCTGCCAGTTTTGTTCCGTTTCAGTTTATATTTTAGACGCAACTTTTTTGTTAAACTCCCTCCGGACTTTTCGGCTATGCTGCTAGGAAAAGGCCGAAAAGCTCCGGATTTGTTTTTCACAAAGGCAAATACGATTCTATGTTTTTTTTTCGTTTTCAACAGTTTCACACTACACTGAAATCTACCCCACAAAAAACAACACCAACACAACAAAGGAAAAGACACATCGTGTGCACCGGAAAATTTCGGTTGTTTCTTTTCCAGCTGTTTTGGGATGTTTCTTTTCCTAGAAATCTGAATTATGTTTGGTCTGTTTGTGTTTTCCCTATACCTATCTAGTTTTGTTGTCTTCCTAGAACCAAAACCCTTTTCTGTGCGTCTCCGGTAGAGTTTTAATTGTAGAAAACAGAATATGTTTGTGTATTGCCTACGGGAACAGGTCCTTTGCCGGATTCCCTTTGAGTGTAATTTGGTGTGTTTGTGTGCCAATCTATTTATAGCTGTTGTTTAGTGTAACTGTTGTTCTTTGGATGATGAATATTTTATTTGATCTTTCCGAGTGGTTTTTGTCATGCTTCCGTGAAACTTTAGTTTCAAATGCCTTTGTTTTGGGATTAGATGATTGAACTTCTCAGAAGTTGCTATTGGTAGAAAGCATTAAGTATGTGAATGTTCCATTTAGAAATATCTGATTTAATGAAGAAATTGGTCAAGTTTTAAGCCCAATTGAACAGGAAAAAGATCGATATTTTGGTGTCGATGTTAGAAACCACTAATTTTATTTTCAGGTTATATATAAATTTGAATCAACAGTACTGGAATGAAAAAAAAAATAAATGTGAAAAACATCAAGAGAATTTTTAAATGGTAAAACTTTTTACTAAAAATTGATTACTTTGTACTAATCATATTTTTCTCATTCGCACTCTACATTCAGAGAAAAATCATTTAACAAAAGCAACTTTAAATCGCAAAAACTTCAAACTCATGTTAAGCATAATAAAAACAGTTATGAATTCCAAATTTCAACACGCTATCAAATATCAAATCCGACATTATAACGGACAATTTATTTTTTATATTTCAAATAAATTAATTTCCCTGAGTTCTGTCTTTTCTAATAAAAGTAATTTTATTTTTTGGAATTTGAAAAATTGTGGGAAATTGTGGGTCGTTAAATCCAAATTGACTAGATAACGTGCAAAGTTCATGAGTTGACCCAAAACTGAAATTTCTTAATTCATTTAGTTATTTTAACGTAATTTCAGATGAGGAAATTAAAAAGAGAGTTGTGTATGATCGATTAATTCCTAAAACCTGTCTCGCGAACGTTTCCGCAAAATTTGCGCAAAATTGCGGTAAAATATTATTCATAACTCTTCATTTGATATAAGAAAACTTTACAGATGGGAACACTAAATTTTAAGTTCTGAATGTGTATAAAAAAACTAAGATCATCAGCGTATGAGCATATTTTTGTTATGAACTTTAGGTTTCCCATCGATGCAATAAGCAGATGTTTGTTTAATTATGTAAGTAAATTTTTTAATTTTTTTTAAGTTTGATAAATAAAAGATGCATATTATGCGTATTTAAATCAACAACATGAAGAAAAATATGCTTACGCTAAGCGACGGCGATGACAGTTGAGTTGAGATTTTTTGCTCAACACACATCTGAGATATTAAGAGTGGCCCACGTTACCCCACTCTCCCATACAAGTTTGAATGAAAAAAAAACTTTGCATCTTTCTTAAAAAGGGAAAAATGACCAAGATGTTTTTTTTGTCTTTATTTCAGAGGTTTTCAGCCACCGGCTGGTTCGCCTCTAGATTAAGATGGTTGGAGGTTTCAGCAAGTATCTTGGCCGTACAAATTTGGGCATTTTTATCTTAAATTCTGGCATTTGGTTTCAAAATTTTTGACCAAAAATCCGAGCAATATCCGGAAAAATTACTCAACAACTATCAGGAAAATCGTTTTTAGGTTTGCTTAAAACTTTTCATGATTATTTTTATAAAACTCCTTTTGGATGCATAATAAAAGCAAATTTTAACACTATTTGGTTTTGTTTTTAATTGATTTTACAAATAAGGTGAATAAATCCGGGAACAACCCGGGCACAATCCGGGCTTTTTTCAAATTATTTTGTACAACGCATCCGAGCAAACCCAGATGAAACCGGGCAATCTAGCAAGCTTACTCTTAAAATATAACAAAACCTAACCCAACATTATTTTAAAGAAACAATCACTCAATATGAAAAATACCATGTAGTATTTTATCACAAATTTCAGTTTGTTTTTTGTTTGGTCCGAACTGAATGCTTTCCTGTTACTAAAGCTGATATAAGAAAAAGGCTGAAGATACTGCATACATTTAGGGATAAAAATTGCCAAAAATACCACCAAATATTGAAATTTTAAATACAAAGACCGATAAAATTTTACCGTTAACAAACTTATGTTACAAAACAACTTTATCAAGCGTGTGGAAACGGTTGGAAAAGAAATTCACTAGGTTATACATTTTGGTACATCATACCCCAGATAAGTTAGTGAATTTTCAAACATTTATTACTAAAATCAAATAATATTCTGAAAAAATGAAATTTTACCAACAGTTTTGATAAAATGTTTTAAACCAATTTTCAAATTTAAGCCACTACTGCTTCAGATTTTTTTTTAATTTTTTATCATGAGTATCAAAAACGTAAAAACGCTAATTTAAAATTTGAGAAACAACACCCGTCCGGAGTATACGTATTCACCACATGTAAACTTCGGACCAACCAGATTTCATTATATAGGTTAAGGTAACGCCACCCCTATCCCGGTCCTACTTCTCCTAAATAATGAAACGTTGCGGGGTAAAGTATGGTGTACGTTAATAAGTTTTCCTCGCAAAAATGCTCTTTCGCTCTTTTCAACATCTGTTAATTTTCTCCTCACTTTTCTATCCATCTTTATCAATTTACAATTCTGATATTCTTTTTCCAAGAATATTAATTTACCCCGATATGCCGAAAATAAATTTACAAAAAAGAAACAACGTTTTGAACATTTTGCATTTATTCGATGATCTCATTACATTATATTAAATTCAAAATTGAATTTGTGTTGCGATATTAAAAAAAGTGGCATCTGAACCCACTGTTGTATGTTGCCCCGTTTTACGATACTTAATATTTTCCGCTCTTACAGCATCAACAAATCCTTAGGAAAAATTACAAAAATAACAACAGTAACTCAAATAAAAATTAACTTTTTTTAAAGTTCCCTTGTGCTTCAAAATAAGGCAGTTTAGCTTTTTAAATTTTGGCCACCTATGGTTTAACCTAACTAAAACTTTTTCGAAAAACATATGGCAACAGCAATATGCGAAAATATTATTGCTCGTTTTCCCGGATGTAGATTTTCTAAACTTGTACTCCTTAGGCTCTAAGGGTATCAATTGTCAAATAAAGTACATGTTTAAAACTTGCCATTATATTTCTTATACTTTATGATTTGTTCGATCATTGAATACCGTAAAACGGGGTAAGATTGATCACTTTTTTTTTTGACGTAGAATTACGTCTTACGGCAACACTATAGGGGGGCGAATTGAAATTTGCGAATGGATCTCGCGTCACGAAAAACGCCTCTTTCAAAGACATCACATCTAAAGGATAATGACGTCATCACCATGCCAAAAGAAAAATAGATAAAGAAAGAAAACACGGATGCCCCGCCTCTTGATGGGTTCTCTGTCTACTTAAAGTATAAAAACAACGGTTCGCCAGCGGCTCTGTTTCATTGATTGTTTGCACGTCAAGCCGAACACTTCTTCTGCACTTCGATCTGCGTTTGGACCCCACCAGTGGTAATCCAACGCAGATATCGTTTTGCAGTTGGTTCAAAGGTAACCAATGAGGACCAGGAGCAGTGAACAGAAGCGATGATGACGACAGTGGTGGAGGAATTAGCAGAGGAGGGTACAAGCGGTGAAGGTAATATGCGGTAGTGAAAATAATGAGAATGAGTACTAATTAAAATTTGGCATGACATTACATGTTGACATGGCATGTTGACATGGCATGCCATGTCAATATAACCACACACCGCACCAAATATCCAACACATCTCACAGAGACTGCACTTACCTCCCACTCAATAGCATACCCTACACACACCGTACGCTACCTACACATCACACAACACATTTCACGCTACACATCACATAGCACACACCAACCAAGCGTCAGACTGCACGCACCTCATACGCATCACACACCTCCCACCATCCACGCCTCAGACCAACCATGCATCACACAGTGGTGGGGGACACACACCTCACAAACCACTCACCACCCTCCTACCACGCCTCACACACCACCCTCCTACCACGCCTCACACACCACCCTCCTACCACGCCTCACACACCACCCTCCAACCACGCCTCATACACCACCCTCCAACCACGCCTCACACACCTCCCACCACACACGCCCCACACACGCCTCACAAACCACTCACCACCCTCCAACCACGCTTCAAACACCAACCATTTTTACCTCCCTTAAATGATCAAGACTATACTCTTTAAAAGATTTTGTGAGCCCTGAAAAGGGCTGATTAGTTAAATGAATTGATCAACTTGATAGTGTGGGAAATTTTCTTCGATTCCGACATTCGAGCAAGTTGTTCCGCTAGTGATTGCTATACTTGAAAAATAAAGCGAACTGGATAAAATGAAAAACTAAAGAGGAAAGGTAGGACTAAATGCACTACCATCAGTTTTATGAATTTGAATAAACATTTTTAATCTTTCATAATTTAATGTTAAGCTTTGAAGATGGTATGACATTTATTATGGAAATACAAAATTGAAAAAAAGTTTTTTAAATAATATGATTTTTTTCCCGATTTTTGAAAATTTTGGCAGCTGTTTCATTCCATACAATCAGTTATAAGTTTATAACTCATGTATGGTAAAAAAGCCGTTTTCACATTTTTCTATGAAATTATACCATAAGATGGCCATAGAAAATTCACAATACTCCGATAAGTGCATCTAGCCCTCACGATTGAATTTCACAATTTTGACAGCTTTAATAAACAAATAGAATTTGATTTATTGATAAAAGCTGTCAAAATTTTGAAATTCAAATCGTGGGACTTTCAGAGTTCTTAATTCCTTCAATAAGAAAAAAAAACAGATATTTATAATTGTATTCGACGAAATTTATATTCTTCTTAACAGGCGCAAATAGTTCGCCTTTCTCCTACTGATTCGAACCAAACGCATGATATAAGCTCCGTTCAATCGTAGGTAGCAATTGAAATCTACTGATTGCTGTTGCTGTCAAGCAGGGATGCCAGGTGTTGAGGATGAAAAATCTGGGCAATTTTCAAAAAAAGTCTGTGTGTGTCTGTGCATAAGGAAAATCACAAATTTGGTACTTAAATTTGATGAATCGTGAGAGCGGGGGGGGGGGGGGGGGGGTTGTTTGTGCTATGGTGTTCGGGTTATTTTCGAGTTGATAACTGTACAACAATTAACAAACACTGTTTCCTGCCAAGTACCATTGCCGATGTTATTTAAAAAAAAAAAAAGTTTAATTAATGATTGGGCAAATACCAATGAAAACAAGCCAAATTTCAGTCTAATCTGCCACTTACGGTTCAAATCCGATACATGAATATTGATTTTATCACTCAATTTTGAAAGTCTGTAACATCTGGGCACTCTCAGCAAAAATCTGGGCAAAATCTGTGTCTGACCAATATCTGGACGAAGGCTCAAAAGTCTTGGTTTTACAGACAAATCTGGGCACCTGGCAACCCAGCTGTCAAGTCAATGTTTTAGTAGAAACAGGTCTGGTCGTTGTTCAATGGATCAAGTTGAAATCGATCGAAACTAGTCAAAACAGATCCAGCTCGGCAGCAGAATTCGTTAAGACCTGGAAGAAATCGATCGAAGTCAATTGGAAAGAGACAGGTGATCAACTATCAATCCATTTCTACTTATTTAGACCAGACTTCATTGAACAGACTTATAGTTGATGATGCGTTTGGTTCGAATATTTAAGATTTCGTTGCCTATCTGTAGGCGATTTTTTATGCTAAGGATAATTTGCATGCAAATGAGCATTCAGCGACCAAAATATGTTGATTAAAGTTATTATTATGTCACATGAAAAATCTTTGCTATGATACATGTATGACTGATTGTATCTTTGTACGTAGAAACATTGTACCTAGAAATATTAGTTATCAGTAGTGAGATTTACTTTTTTTAAAGTAATTGCAAACAAAATAAAAAGCATTTAGCTATATGCAAATCATGAGTGAATGCATTGCTTTGAAATTTTACTACAGAATTCGTTACTACAAATAATCACTATTAAAATAAATATCAATATGAACCATACCAGCTGACATAATATAAGCACAAATTGAAAATTTCTCGTTTAAAAAAATTTAATTCAATGATCAGTAAGCTTTTCACGTTTGGTACAAAGCTTGCATATTGCATAAGCGCCGGGCGCATCTTAACGACGTGAAATTGGCATTTGACACCGCTAATAATATTTACCTTCAGTTATACCACATACCTACCACATATTGACTATTTTAAAGCAGTGGAACAATTTTATTTAAGTATGCATAAATTATTAGGAATTATTAGGCATTGGCTTTACACAAATAGTATATATTTTTGTCATAATCAACCATTCATTTCATGATTTTTTTATTTTTCCCTAAAAATCATTTTTAACAGTTGAAAATGATGAGTACATCAAGAAAAAAAAATTAAAATAAAATACGATTTTTCAGTTTTTTATACATTAATTGTGGCAAATTTGTTACTTTAGGAAACAAATTGTTAATTCATTTTTTTTAGCTTTTTACTATTTATACTGTATTTATATTATTGTTTCCAAAAATTTATACAAATTTCTAAAAAAATACATTTTGAGACAACACAAGCTGTCGTAATTCTACGTTAACTTTGCGGTCGTGTCATATATACAACTTCTTCAACTTTTTCATATTTCTTGATTATTATTTCTGTTAAGGGGAATGTGGCATGTTTCATATTTTTAAAACCAGTACTGAACTCCTATGAACGTAAAACATGGTTGCAGAAATTTATTAGACTAGGTATTTTAAATTTGATTTAAAAATCGTTTTCGTCTCTGTGTAGAAGTTGATGCTTTGAGGTTACATTGGTAAGTCTCTATTATGTCAGTTTTAAAGAGTTTTATTGATCATAAGGGATACAAAACACCTTCATAATATTTACAAATGCTAGTACAGTAGTGTTCCGATTTTGTCAGCTCCCGATTTTGTCTACCCTCGATTTTGTCTATCCCCGATTTTGTCAGCATTTTATCCCGATTTTGTCAGCCTTTAAATTTAGTTGAAATTTTCTGCTTTTTAACTGAAATTCCCAGTCATTTAACACTGTATGTTGTTTTTTTGAAGGTCGCCTGACCCACGTAGAGGACCACCCATTAACCACTTGGTATTTTAAGGGTTGGGGTGATTGAAGGTTCATAAGAGATTTCATTGATGTCGAATGGAAGGGGGTTGAAACTTGACCACATTTTGATCACATGGTTTATGGATAGCCCTTGGGGATCATCCATAAACCGCGTAGACTTCAGGGTGGAGAAGGGGGGGGGGCGGTTTCCAAAGTCTACCTAATCATGAAGCATTTCTGTAATGTTGGCAGCAGTGAGCTGTCAACACGTGCTGATAGGTTCAAGATGTATTAAGTTTAAAGTGATCTAACTTATGTGATCAACAAATTCAGGTGTTTTGCAATTGCATATCAATCCTGCAGCTACGCACCAACGGTTTTTCAAATGGAATGTACACAATCCATTGTATGAAGGGTGTTTGTAAACAATCACTTAGGGTTGAGTTCTTGAACAGGTCCTCCATTTTGCTATTTGCAAGACCTTTCATTTGACGCCTCGAGAACTCAAATCGATCAAGCGGTCATCGAGAAACGTGTGTGACATGATTTTGTTACATACACACACATACAAACATACATACACACATACATACACACATACATACACACATACATACACACATACACACATACATACATTTTCCGATCTCGACGAACTGAGTCGAATAGTATATGACACTTGGCCCTCCGGGCTTCGGATCGAAAGTTGGTTTATCAAGCGACATGTATACCCTTCTTAGTAAGAAGGGTATAAAATAAAGAAAAGGGGTCAATGTCACCCCTTATCACGGTTTTAACATAAAATATTGAAATAGCAAGTAAACGGTCAATTATCAAATCAAAATTGAAATTATTATCAAGAAAAAAATTTTTCCCGATTTTGTCAGGTACCCTGTTTTGTCAGCCCTAAATTCAAGATGGGGCTGACAAAATCGGAACAATACTGTAATTGATAAACTAAGGGAGTTTGTGTGCTAAGGCCGAACAACAATTAAAATCGAATGGACTATGAAGCTACATAAATTCAGGGGCTAAATTTTTTAACATTACTTATAAAATTGTAACTACAAAAAAATGAAATTGTGCCTTTATTCATTTCCTTAGGCTCTCGCACTTTTCCCCTTTATTTTTTTCCTTTCAACTTAACATTTGATAGTGTTTCTAGCTTTATGTCCTAGACTGGCTCACTTTTGGAAAACGTTTCTTTTTTTTCAATTCCAAAAATTTACCTCAAAACTCTACAAAAACTACACCAAAACTATAAATTTACTAACGAAGAAAGTTTAACAGTCACATAAATCAACCTGCTGCTTCCAAACGCTTTAATTTCATCAGGAAAGATGTTTGTTTGATAGCCTTCGAAAAATAGATTTTTCAAGATTTTGAAATAACATTTTTACTTTCATTTGAAATTTTCGAAAACAAACTAACTTTTTCCCAATAAGAAACTCAACATGTAGGTTTTTAAACATAGAAATAAGTTTTGAAATATTTTAAATTTAGACTAATTTATTGATGATTAGGTGGAAAAAATCACGTTGATCAAAGCTACCCCGGTGATCAATGTTACCCCGTTTTACGGTATATAACAAAACAAAAATAAACTACAGACCCCGTTCAATTTTGGCCGCATCCATTTTTGGCAACATTCGATTTCGGCAAAATATGTTATGTTATCTTATCATTTTCGATTTTACAGGAGATACATGTATACTTTTGACAAACATCTTCACAAACTCAAGAACAAATACAGTCAAAAGACTAGAAATGACAAAAAAAAATATATTAAAAAGGTTGTTATAGACAAAAATAACTGTGCTTAAAAAAGCAAACATTCCAAACGTAGCAATAAAGTTTTAAATGTGCCTAAAACACGATAAAAATAAAAAAAAAAAATGATTGAATATTATCGAAATTTGCGTTCATAATAATAACGGTGGCTTATATTTAGTAAAAAGTGGGAAAAAAATAGACGGAGAGAGCCGTTCACTTTGACAGCAAAAATTTTCGAGCGTTTTGCCAAAATCGAAAAGGAGTGTATTGATTTAATATTTGTCTATTGAACTAAATGCATATGCAGTAACTATCAAAAATGTATGATATCGTGCAAAGCTTGTGCACTGCTTGATTTCCTTATAAAATGTATATAAATTGTCAAAATTAAAGTTCTCATTCCACAATTTGGATAGATTATGTAAAAAGTACATTCTGGTATTTATCCAAGTTTGATCAAAATCGATCAACGTCATACAAAATTAAAGCAGTTTGAATTTAGCAAAGAATATACTTTTTGCCTAATATCTCCAAATTTTGAGATGAAAACGTGAAAATTGTGAACACACATACTGAGGAGAAATGTTTAAAGCACGGCCATGGATTGCAGAATATTCAAACGACTACAATTAAATGTTTATCACAAAACCAGATTCATGTGTCGGGATAACGGTTTAAACGTATTCCAACATTTTTCAAATTATTGTTTTAGTGTCAACTAGCCTATTTAGATGGCATCAAAACATCGATTACAGTAATTTTAAGTTTAGACCAAAATGCTTTTTTACCTTTTTTTTTAAAAACCATTTATTATCCAAAGATGGACAATAATTCTGCATAGATAAATATAGGGACAAAAGTTATAAATATTTCTAACTATTTCTTGACCCCAAAAAGAAATAAAATTTAATCTTCATGCAATTCTTCAGGTCCTCTCATTATCCCTGTTATCTGTCTTTTTTCAACAGTTACCTTTTGATACGGTTTCTAGACATTTTTCTTACACAGGATTACCCTTGAATAAATGAATGCAAAACGACCATACAAATATAACTGAGAAACTATAGAGGAGAGTGGGGATATTTGATCCCCTTTTCTTATTTTCACCATATCCTTTTGGAAAAATTTAGCAACTCGCATCCTTTTACATTTTTCGGCAGCGTGTAACTTCAAGTTTCTATGCTTCAAAAATTAGAACGATTCTTCAACCCGTAGATGAACTAGAAAAATTTTCGTGGGAGTAAAAAAATTGCGATATTTTTTAAGTGAAGGGAGACTTGATCCTATTTTGAAGGATACTTGATCCTTTATTCAGGAAGCTCTAATCCTTGTAAACAAATCAAACAAATCCCCAAGATAGAATGTCAATGGACTATTTTGGCCATGTTTGTTCTCATTTCTCAATTTATAGCTGTCAGAAGAAGAAAATTCTATAACTTTATCTCAACCCCTAAGACATTGCATACTTCAAGGCGATATTTTCTATAATTTAGAGAAAAAATAATTATTTCAGCCCTTTTCTTCAGACAGTGTTGAATAAATATAAAATATTGAAGAAATATTAGTAATCTCGCAATCAGCAATGATCACGATTCATTCAGAAGGAGAATATACCGTTTTGAACTCTAGGGATCAAATATACTCATAATCACCATTTTAGAAAACTTTTACTGAAAACAGTTGAGAGTTCTCCATTGCTTTGAAAATATGGTATAATGAAGTTCATATAATACTCAAACGATAGATATATTGGATTTAATTTTTTTGTAATAATTTTTTCATGTAAGGAACATTTTAAAGTCATGAAAAAAGGTCTTCAAGTCACATTTTCTGAAAGTTTTCTTACAAAGTTCAATACATTTAACAATTATTTTGTTAAAATTTTTGAGCTTTAAGCATTATTGTTTTGCTACATTTGGCACATTTTTCTGGAATATTTTATCTTTGTAAGACATTCCAGCTACGAGATATAGCTAAGGAATCAAGTATCCCAGGGATGAAGTATCCTCATTCTTCCCTACATTTACAAAGCAAAAACAATGTCTTTTCACATAAAACAACCTTTTCAGTTATCAGAAAAAAATGATAAATAATGAGTCTGCGAAAAAACTCTATTACAAAATAAAAATAAAACAAAAATTGCCAAAAACATATACTTAATTTTGCCAAATTGTAACTAAATTTGTAGGCTTTCTCACCTAGAAAACAGTTTTGAGATAGTTTATCTTTAGATCAAGTTAATGATGCCTTTCTGAATAAATTTTATGTTTATTTAAATCATCCCAGTGCTCAAAGTTCCCCCAGTTTACGGTACTTCTAAAAAACTATGGAACTTGTTCTTAAAAGTTACTTTATGTGCAAGAGGACCGCAAAAAAAAATCAAAAAGGTTTGAAAAACAATACTTTATTTTAACAAACAGAGTATGAACTTTACTTAAACTTTATCCAATGTTGTTTAAATAATACAATATTGACAATAATGGACTGTTAAATTTATTGCAGCATAAAATTGAAAACTACAATGACGACCTCATGAACATTTTGTTAAAATATATTTTTTTAAGAAAATCAAACGTTAGGAACAGAAACTTCGTGTTTCCTTGAAAAGGAATTATCAAATAATTAAAGAATAAATTACAAACTATACCTAAGGCAAGTGGAGACGAAGTTGTACAGAGCTGATTATTAAACAGAACTTTGTTTTTCAACATTTATCATAAAGCACGAAGTTTTTAAAGCTTGGTTGAGGATTAAGCCATAATTTGAAATGAAAAAAGACAAAATTTGCACGTGTTTGCTAAGAAAACGAAAGGAAAAAGATATTGCTTTCTTTTACCTCATTGAACGGAGTTAGTAAGGACAGCACTAGTTCAAAGTTATTTATTTTTTAAATGGAATGTATTCAACTCTTATTTTTAGCATTTCCAAACAAAATGTTCATATTTAACGTCATATTATCAGAAATCGTTTTTTTTTTGTTTCGATTATAGTCGTTTTACCATTTTTATGGCATTCGCGACTTTATAAACGTTGCAGTTGGCGGATCGTTATTGAAAAACTATCCGGTACAACTGTGTTCGATGTTTACTCTTGGGCTTGAACTCGCGGACATCGGCTTAGGAGATAACAGACTTGCCAACTCAGCTATATTACAAGCCGGGCAAAAATGGTCTTTTTCTAATTTTATATGATTCTTAAAATTTATTTGAATAAGTAAAGACGCCTACACTCACCCCCATTTACCTTATTAAAATTTTCATAAATTTGATATTAAAAATTTTCTGAATATTTATAGGGGAGAGTGGGGTATCGTGGGCCATGGGAAAACGTGGGCCACTTTTAATATCTCAGATGTGTGTTGAGATAAAAATCTCGAACCAACTGTCATCGTCGTCGCTTTGCGTGAGCATATATTCCTATACATTGTTTACTGAAATACGCATCATATGCTTCTTTTATTTATCAAGCTAAAAAAAGTTAGAAAAAATTACTTACATAATTAAATAAACACCCGCTAATTTCATCGATGGGGAACCTAAAGTGCATAACAAAAATATGCTCATACGCTTATAATCTTAGTTTTGGCATGATCTTTCACGTGGAAAAGGAATTTTTGATAAAACATCAATAAGTCACTGAAACGCAACCAATTTGCAAATCATAGCTTGTGGGGAATCGTGGGCCACCCATCTTGAATCACCTTTATTTTTATGTTTTTAAACACATTCAGAACTTAAAAGAAAATAACTTATTAAAAATTTAAAAAAAAACTTTATGATACCTTGAAAATGTAAAAAACCATACTATTTTTTATTTTCATTTTGTCTTTTATAATAAAGAAGTTATGGAACAACGAAAAAAAGTGGCCCATAATTCCCCACTCTCCCATACTAAAATAGGCAATTGAAAACACTTATATATTAAATATTTATATTAAGGTTAATTTTGATTTCGATAGTTTTCCAGGTACCATTTCGAGCAGTACAAAATGTTACCAATTATCAATAACAAAGTTTAAAATACCTAAATTCCAAATGTTGTCATCGAAACAAATCAATTATCCAAAAAGGCATTGCAAACTTATCCCTTGAACAATCATTGGTAACCCAGATCAAATTTCAGCAATCAAATTCAGATTTAATCAGAAACCAAAACTCTGATTAGATTTGTTTGAAAACTTTGAAACGGAAAAGTTAAAGCGAAGTCCAACAGCTTTCTCTTGAACATTTTAATTCATAAACCCTTCCAGAGGAGGAAGGTAATAATTTGAAGCCATTTGCAGCCGAAACTTTTCGGGGCTCAACTTCCCTGAAACAGTTGCCCCCCGAAATTAATGGACTTTGACTTGGCAAACAAAGAATCAAAACTCTCGACAGGTCAAACGGCGCGAGTAATTTATTGGGAAAAGGCAGAACTTTTCGGACTGATCGTAAATACGTTGGCCAATTATTTTCTCTCAGAAATACGATACAAGTGTGCTGAATAAATGTTGATTTATTTCGAATAAAATTTTGATAGAAATGAAAATTAAAAGATTGTTTGTGAAGTACAGAAGTTTTTGCATCTGAAATAACCAATGTAAGATTTTTTTCCTGGTGTGACGAGTACATCTTTGTAAATTTTATGATTGTATTTCATTTGTTTGTTTTGTCACATCAATTATACCTTAGCAACTGAAGGCGAATTATATCTGTCAGTTGGTTTCCCTGAAAGATTATTCCAACTCCATCTGTCACTCGGTACCCAACAGGTTGACATGAATTAAAACGTACTAATTGTGAATAGCGTAAATTTGTGGTTTCGTTTGTTTTCGACCAACGGTTTTCGAAATACTGCTATTGACACTAAAACGACCGCAGTTGGTTTAACTCGAAAAAGATTTTACCCGAATTTAATTCGGGTAGAATACCTCAATGCAGATTTGTAAAAATAAAAATTGTTTACTGCATGGCTAAAATTTTCTAGATTAAGCTTACTCGTAGCCACAACTTTTATAGATTTCTGTAAATGTGTTTACGTCCGGCACCGTATATTTATCACATTTTGGAACGTCACTGAAGCTCATTGTCCGTACAAATTTTGCATTTTCTGAACCTATTGTCTATCGTGAATATTTATAAGCTCATAAAATAATATTAATTTTCTAAAATACTTATATTTTTCTTTTTATCCTCTACTCTCTTTCAGGTTCTTTGACCGTCAATGTCAGCGTTTTACTGTTAAGCTTAGCATCACCAGATGAATCTAGTTTGGTAAGTTTATGAGAGTCATTCTACGAAATTTTTCGTACCTACATTAATTTATCGTCACTGTTCACTTCATCATTTATGTATGTCACGATCCAATTGGTTTTTTACCTATTAAATTCACAACTTTCAAATTATTTTTTGCGATTTTCCATCAAATACACAAAACCACTAAGCTCAAATTTTTCCGAAATGCAAAGAATTTGAACGCTAATTTTGAATAATTTGGGGTTTTGAATAGAAAGGGTGAGTGATCCTTAGACCGCTGCAAAAAATTACTTTTTAAGCCTTTTGGGTCACTTAGCATCAGTGTAAAATTTTAGATTATTTGGTTGATGCCTGAGTTAGTGCAACGCGTTTCAATTTCTATAGAAATTTGTATGGAAGAAGAAACTTTTGCTGATTAAATTATTTAGAAAATTCCATTTAGTTGGAAAGGAAGTTGGTTTTTGACTTTTCTTAAGCTTCATTTTTTTTTTTATAAAACATGACAAGCAGCTAAGCATTTCATGAAAAAAGTTAAAACAATTTCAAAATTAAAAAATCTGAGTCAATAGATTAGTATTAAAACATGGCAGACTTTGCTTGCTAGAGCTTTTAATAATTTGATGAAATGTTTTTGTAAAGATTATATAAATCAATCGATTCTCTGGCTATGCAATGCAGCTTTTTGAAATTTTTTATTCTCATCCTTCAGTAAAACAGCTTTCAAATAAGCAGTCAAAAGCGCTAAAATTTAAAAAAAAAATTAAAACAAAAATTTGTTCATCATCAAATATCTTTTTCTGAGGTACAAGGTTTGTGCTTTGTTCACATGAATTGTACTGCAAAAATCAAGGAGTATTTTTCATCCAAAGTCATATTTTTGGAACTTTCAGTACATCTCTGGCGATTTTTGGATGAAAAATGTTGTTTTACCATACAAATTTCCATACAAAATTGAAATTCGTTGCGCTAATTAAGGACTGGATGGACCGCTTCCAAAATTTTATTGCTATTTCTGGCAACAATAACGACCACAAAAAGTTGTGAGAGGTTCAAAAATTTAAGAATTTGAAATTTAAATACAAAGCTTGCACTACTTTGGCAAAAAAGATTACTTTGGTTCTAAAATGCCAAAAATTTGAAATAACTCATTTAGATTCTACTGATATCAGACACTCTTATGCAAACAATGAACTCCTATTTTTTCATTTATCTAACCGCCATATGGAACTAAAAGTAGGGTAAATGATCTTGAGCGGAACCAATTGGCTCAATTCGACGCAACTCGGAACAGTTGATCAAGCGGTATGGCTTTGGGTTATATCCCAACAAATATTTTTTCAGTTCAGCGGATAGATCTTGGTTTCTGCTTTCTAATGATGATTTTTAGAATATTTTAGAGTAAATCCTTATAACTCTAGAGCTGTTTAACTGAAGTAAGAATTCTGATCTTGAGCGGAACCATGCTGATCTTGAGCGGAACCAAAATATGATCTTGAGCGGAACCATTTTCTTCTGTCAACATCTTTAATAGCTCTTATTCCTAATACTTGTGTAACTGTGAAAACTTCAATTAAATTTCATCTTTGAAGATTTTAAAGTTCAAAAATTAATTTTTTTACGTGAAAAAAAGAAACTTAGCGTTCCAAAGGTGTTCTCAAAATATCCGTTCAAATTTATTTCTGGCTTAAAAAAGTCCAATTTTCCTTTTGATGCACTGTATCCTATTTTGAAAGAATCGTTTCTCTAAACTCAAATTTTAGTTTTTTTTAATCACAAAAATTAAATTCGTTAGTTTATTTGATTGATTTTTTTGAATGTGCGTGTTTAGGATCATACTGCCCCGAACAACTTTTGAAGGTAACGACAAAATTAGTAATAAAAAAGAAGATACTTTAAATTACAAATTTGGCAAAAAAAACGGTACATTGCTCTAAATCAATGTTTTTGAGAAAAAACTCTTATTTTTTTTAATCCTTATTCCTTTAATTCCTTTAACTTTATTGAAAATTCATGATAATTTGTGTCGTTTTTATATTTTAGTTGGGAAAAATCAGTTTACGTTGAAAATCTTATCATACTTTTTTAATTCAAAGTAAGAAACCTTAATTTTATATTGACCAAAACAAAATTATAATTATGGAAATCCATTCGCAATTAAAAAATTCTGTGAATTCTGTAAATATTTCAAAATATCGTGTTCTGTGACACAGATTCTGTGATAAAAATTTCCTCAAAATTTTGTGAAATAACAGATTTCACTGTTATTTCTGCAACCTTGCTGTAAGCAATTTATCCAGTTCGAGCTCAAGTGTAAAGTCAAACACAAGGAAATCGGATAGGTTTTTAATACCAGGCCACCAATAGAATCGTGAAGTATTATAAAATAGCTAACCCGGTGTGCTTTGCTACACTTTGTAAAACTAAAATGATCGGTGTAATGAAAACATTCAACCGTTTTTCTGAGCACTTCGATTTCAACGTTTCGAGAGATGTTTTCCGTGCTAAAGTTTTAAGTGTATTGAGAACCCTGTAATTAGACTTAGTTCTCTTTTTATATTAATTTTGAGACATCATTTGGACCAATATGTGTTCCGTTGATTCGTAATAAATAATGTGTGTAAAAAACAATTTGAATTTTGTTTATTAGATAGTATATCGTTTTCAATTGGAATGTGAACATCTGATACAATCTCTTGAAAAGAAAGCTACTTCATAAAGTACGAATAAGAATGGCAATGAAGATTGATTCTTATTCTGAAATAATGATTTAACTTTATTGGCTTCATTAGTTCTCGAATTATGCCAAAAATTATGTATGAAAGCCTTTCTCCTCCTTCTCGTCGTCCCTCTGAAAGAAAGATTCAAAAACACATTTCTTGAACCCCAAAAAATTAAACTTGTTTGTGTGCCTAGTTTGGTAAGCTGTGACGCCAATCAATTAGTTTTTGTTCTATTCGAACTTAATTTTACATTTTGATAGAATAAGAAATATACAAATGTGCTGCATACATTTAGGGGTATAAACTGCGTGTGAGACATTAGGCATAAGGCAGCGCACCTAGCGGTTTATTTCGGAAGCTAGTAGTTCCGCTCAAGATCGAAGATGGTTCCGCTCAAGATCATATTTTACTTTTAAAAACTACGCTATTAATTGATATTCTGATGGAAAACTTGCTACAAAAACCCGAATAATGCTTTTTTATGAGTTTTTCTACCATTTTAATCATTGAGAATTAGTTTCCAACGGTCAAGGGTGACATAAATTGACGTTCAAAGTCAGCGTAGATTGATGAAAATTGCAGCAGAAATGCGTTTGTTTTTAAATCTTCTAATAACATAATTTGAGTTAATAAATTTTAGCAAAAATGTCAATGCTTGTATGAAAAGATCTTGAAAAAGTGTTTTTTCAACAGTTTGGTAAAGTTCATAAACAATCGTTGCTTAGAACTTAGAAAAAGTAAATGGTTCCGCTCAAGATCAGATTTCGACTAGTTCCGCTCAAGATCATTTACCCTAATTGGAATAAAATTTTCAAACAGATACATTTTGAAAAACAAGAGAAATTAAGAATAAATCACGTTATTCAGCAGTCCAAGTCTAAATTAAAAGAGAAACTACCATCACTGTGCTGACAGAGAAACACTTTAACTGAAGAACTTTAACCAAATTCAAAATGAGCTCATTTTAGCCTCCTTAATTTTAAACTCAAATCTGTGCATGGTTTTGTGCTTGGCAGATAATTTTTCGATATTTCCTATTCTCAATAATAACATTTTTATTCACCTAAGGTAATATTCGAATTTTATTCACCTATGGTAACATTTATTACTGGTGGTGCCAAACTCCAGGGGCAAAAATATTCAAGTACTTTTAGATGTTTTTTTCTAGAGTTCCTGAATTATTTTTCTTCTAAGATCAATTTTAAATATTTTTCTTAAAATTAATATTATTTCCGGAATTTCGGAGGATTATAATAGCTTTTAATGCATCAAGTTGCAAAAAGTGGATTTTTTCAGCACGTGTCGCAAATAATAACGATGAATCTTTTCGAAATTGTTTTCAATACCAAATTTTTTACGCTTTTACACTGAATTGCATGTCAACTATTATGAACTTGTCCCCGAGAGTAGAGAACCAAAGAATATATAGTTCAAATATGTCACCATTTGAGTTAGTTCGAATATTTTGAATTACTTTTCTCATGTAGGAAGAATACTTCACCCATAGCCGTAGGAACGGAGGGGGTTTAGGGGTTAAAATTGAATTAAATTATACTATGATTCCCATAACCAAAACTGTATTCATATTTTCCTATTTCGGGTTCGAATACTTTTCAGGACTCTTGATTTTCAGTCCAAATAATCATAGAAAATTATTATTGGTTCAAATTTGGTTTTGCAGAATTAGTGTTCTTTGTTTTATCCGCAAAAACCAAATTAATAAAAAGGCACAGGATTTTTATTGTGGAGTTGATTCTTTATAAAAACGAATATTTACTGGTATAGAAAAATCTTCAACAAAAAAATTTACACAAAATTATATATTTTCCCACTGTATTGTTTAACATTGTTCACGCATTGAGGACATTTGGCATTTTTTGTTTCAGAAACCAATAGACAAAATTCTGCTTATTTAATATAAATAATTGAGTAACGGGAAAAGTTGCGTTACATTTTATAGAATAAGGTTTCAATGAGAATTCATAACATTTGAATTATACTTTTTAATGGAGCATACTAGCAGCTAGTGAAAAAAAAGGTATCTCATGTTTGATCTGCAATTCGATATTATTGCAGTTTTTTTAGCCAAATTTCATACTTAAATCATTAATTTGGTTCAAATTTGCATCAAATAAATTGGATCTGAAAATCTGATGATTTTATCTCTTACTTTTTTTTGAAAATTTGATTTATTTTCATCAGGTTAAAATCTTTGAATTTGAAAAAAAAGATTTGGCTTGTTTGATTTGAGTAAAAAAAAGATTTTTTTTTAAGAAATGGATGGCTCTTCTAAAAAAAGTATATTTTATGCCCAAATCCACTAAGTAAGACCTACCAGACTCTTAAACAAAGTAGCGTAAAGTAAAGCGAGTAGAACCAATTTTCTCAAGTTACGATTTAATACGAAAATGTCAGAGTACTTAAAATGAATAATCATATAGTACGAAACCCACCGCCCCCCCCCCCCCCCCCCCCAATAGTCAGTTCTTCCTACGGCCTTGACTTCACCGTATCCAAAAAAAGACATGTCGCATCACTATTTGGAGAGATGGCAAACAATACTTTTCCTGATATAAAATTTGGTGATTTTTTCTATGCTTCGAAATACTATTTTAAAAAATTTTTCATGCAATATATTTTATGTGAGTAGAAATTATATTTGCTGTTATGCTTAATAATTCCAGAAACTTTTAAGTCCTAAAAAGAGATAAAAAGAATGTGTAGATCGCATAATATTTGGATCACAATAATGTTTTCCGTTTGTGTCTCTATTCATGGCATGACACGGTACCTATTTTTCCAAAAAATAAAAGAAAATAATTGGAAATCCTTGAAAATTTGACCTTACATCCTGACATCAATACTTTCAATACTAAGAGCAGCTGCAACGCTACTGGCATAAATATTGGTTCAAATATACCAGTTTAAGCACAATTTTGAAATTTTGGATTCGGCTAAAACACACACTCCTCACCGGTGTGATAGCAAATTTAGAACGGATACACTTTAAGTGTAGACATAATTGAGAAGAAAAAAACCCTTTTTTTAGAAAAATGCATATGTTTTGAGTTACACACAATCTAACGACTGAATATTCAATGAATATTCTCTTTTGACAGGAAAGTATTTTTTTTTATTATTCTACCAGGATTTCATCAACTTAAAAGCCAAACTGACTACACAGCGAAAAAACAGGTTAATTAAAACAAAAAAAAACATATTTCTTTAAAAAATCCTCCTCAGCACGATTCCAAATATTCAATAAGTTTACTAGGTCTTGTATTCGAAATACCTTTTGAAAATGGGTATAAAATCATTAAACAACGGACGGAATGAAAAGATTGACAAACATGCTACTTTTATGTATTATAAAGTCAAATTTTCAAGATTATCAGTAGTTTGTTATGTCAACAGCAGATGGCTTTTTAGCCAGAAATTTCCCTTTCTTATTCAACTTTGAACTCGAGAAACGCTGATTGGTCTCACTTATTCGTTGAGACTGAAAGCTATTTATTTAAATAGACAAAGTTAAGAATAGTGTGGCATACATTTTTTAAACTTGATAAAGTTTTTATTAACATCTTTTCTCAATTCATTTTACGTGTAAATAATCATCATTGGTTAAAATTTTCTCACCTTGAACCCCAAACGACAAAATCGGTCGGTTGTACCTATTTTTATAAATCTAGTCCCAAATTTGCATAAACTTGTAGCAAAGGTATATAACGGTTGAGAATATTGATATCTTTGACTGTGCTAAACAGCAATAAAGACCACCGGTGCCAGATAGACTGTTTTAGCGAGTTTTGCATACACAATCGAGTGAGTTTCGCATACAAAATCGATCAATTTTAAAATTTCCACACGCATTATCACCAAATCTGGTCATTTTTGAAAAAAAATCTGACGAATGATTTGAACTCGCCAAAATAATACAAATTCAGTTTTGAGAACATTGCTTTGTGAAGTGAGAATTTGCAGATTTTGCAATTAAATCGAACAATTGTATATCTTTAATATTAATTAACATTTTCTTCTGATTTGGTAATATTTATATTGGTGTGATTTTAAAGGTTTTCAAAACTATAATTTTTTTACAAAGTTCAAAACTTAATAACCATTTGATTGGATATTTTGGTTCGATCATTTGATTTTGAATAATAATTTTCGGTAAAATCACCAAGCCTAAAGTTAAAGATATTTTTTCCCTTAGTTAATTTTGGATAATAATGGGTTTTTTTTCTCAGTGTCTAGTGATTGATCAAGTTCATATTAAGAGCTTAACAATTTAATATTAAACAAACAAATGCTCGTTCATTAAAAAATTGGAAATTTAGATACAAATCAATGTAATATTTTCCTATATCGATTGTGATCGTGTTCAGCGAGTAAAGAAGTTTTAAAATGGGTTCATAGAATATTACGAACCAGATTAGGACTTGATTTTGTAAACTCAGAGGATACTTTATATGTACAATATGGATTGTGAAGATCCCCTTCAAAAAGTGGCTATGTGGTTAGTAGTTCATTATTTATCGTTTTGTGAAGAAAATTTTCCAAATGTTAATTTATTTGTTTTTCTAAAGAATATTCGTGAGTTTAGATGTGTTGTGGCCATGAAAAGCCATTGGACTGTAGGGCGGCGCTTGGCAAAACAACCACTGATGGGACTCACTCCTCTTGCGGGAGCGAGCCTCTTCTAGACAACCCCTGGTGGTTGTATCACCAGTGGAGACAGGTCCTCGGACTGGCTTCCTGGAGGCCAAGGCCGTTCGATCACTACCTTGCAGTGATCCCAAACTAAACTCTTCTAAGCGGGGCTCTGATAAGAGCCGATTGGATCGGAAGCAAGCGAGGAGGAAGCACAGAGGAACAACACGCTTTTACTCGCGATGGAACATTCTGGATTTTATTCTCTCGGTTTACTATTTACACTTGTTTCGTCCTATGCACTGTTGCTGGCACGCAACTTTTGCCTCTGCTTCCGGTGGTCTAGGATT
The DNA here is from genome assembly GCF_029784155.1 of Uranotaenia lowii. Lineage (NCBI taxonomy): Eukaryota > Metazoa > Arthropoda > Insecta > Diptera > Culicidae > Uranotaenia > Uranotaenia lowii. Next base: position 118,582,568 of record NC_073693.1, on the reverse strand, counting down.
AGACCATTCCTGGCTGGTTCACCTCCTCCTGTGTCGACCACTCCACTGGACCGATGTTACCGCGATGATGGTTAAAAACAAACAGATGATGCAACGCGCGGGAGCGCGTTTTTTTATACCTTTCTCGCGTCGGCTGCTGCTCGCTGATTGGCTAGCGCTCCACTCCCGTGCATCTCCTCTCACTCTCTTCTCAGTCCGCTCGTCGGACTGAACAAGATGTAATAATCGAAAATATTTAGTAAGGAACTTGTTTGATAGTAATATCAATATATGTTAACATGTGGACATGTAAATTAAGGTTAAGTTTTCTTGTTGCAAAAAAAAAATAGCTAAGCTTTATTGACCACTCACATCCACCTTAAGTCATTAAAACCAAAACGCCGCTTAAAATTCGTACATCGTATTAAAATACCCAATACTTTTTTCTATAAAAATCAGTTCTTCAATGTTAACCCACTCCATTTGGATCACTTACTTAACCCGAAGCTAGTTAGGTCTCAGTCTGCTGAGCTAATTTGAGATCATGGACCCATTCTTAACCCAAACGCCACCAAACTTTGACGAGGCGAGGGTCGGCTTACAAGTTCGACTATGTTTTTGACTTTTTCATTTTGCGGATCCACCAAAAAAAAAGGTTTCCACCCCAAGAGTGGAAAGAGTAGGAAACCCACAAATATAACACCATTCGGAAAGCGGAAGCAGAAAAAGGGATCAACTCGGTTTCACACCCCTCTCTTCCCTCAGGATATTCCCGACGTAATTGGTTTTAACTTGACGTCGTAATTGGGATCTGATGTTTTGTTCTTTATTATCACTACGGATGTTGTTGGTTTAAAAGAAAAGGTATGGATGTGAAGACTGAATGGAAAAAAAAATCTCATATTTGAATCTGAGAAGAGTCCGAATCATCAATCTGAATCTTGAATCTGAATCTTGAATCTGAATCTTGAATCTGAATCTTGAATCTGAATCCTGAATCTGAATCCTGAATCTGAATCTTGAATCTTGAATCTTGAATCTTGAATCTGAATCTTGAATCTGAATCTTGAATCTGAATCTTGAATCTGAATCTTGAATCTGAATCTTGAATCTGAATCTTGAAATTGAATGTAAAAATGAATATTACTTTCAACACATGCTCAATATAAACCTCAATGTTATAAAAACTTGCCATCTTCTAACACCAATTTCGATCTAGGTCAAGTTGAAGGATAAATACAGACCATTCCACTCATCCGTAGAAGGACAACTTTGGATCAAAATGTGTAGAAATAGCATCAGGAAGCATTCCCAGAGGCCTGCTTTCGCAATTGGCCGGCGGAAAAGCAGATGAGTGTTGCTTTTCCTGTAACGAGAAAACTTTCATTGTTTTCTTAGTATCTTTCTGTAGATGGTGCGTGCCTTCCAGACGTTTCTCTCGTTCGTTCATCTTCTTGTTTGACAGATATGCGTGTGACTGCCTGACAGGGGAGAACAAGTTTTCTAACAAGGCGAGCCAAAACAAACATGGCCAAGCACCGCCCCGAAAAAGATTCAATTATTAAATGTAAACATGTGTAGTCCTCTCAGTAAGATGTGCTCTGTTGACCGACCTGATACACATTAATTTGTGTACTGAGAAGATTCTATAATAAGATTCTTCCCACAGGATAAATCGTGCACTCCAAGAATATTACAACGATGAACAATGTTAACATTTAAACAGATCTGTTTCATGAACTTCAGAAAATAAATTATTTACTTACAGTTAAATTTCTCATTATTTGTAAGGTTTCATGTTAAAATACATATTTATGTTTACGAAATGTACTATTAAATTGAATTCATAAATAGACATTCTTTACAGATTGTTTGACAGCTCGTCTAGTTTAGGTGATATTGTAGATAAAAAAAACAATATTATTCGTCAAATACAAATCAACTCAGTCAGTACCTACATCATATCATCAAAAAATCATACATAAAAAAACAGACATCAAAAAATCATATGGATATGAAAAATATTGATTTTCACCAATTCATTATTTTTATATCAAAACACCAAGTTTATGATTATATCAGCTGTTAAGTAATGTAGTTTTCAAATGGGAAACTCTACAGTTAAAAAAAACAAAAAGATTTAATCAGAAAAAATCTAAAATCAATGGAACACGTTTGTGTTATAAGAATAAAATATCTTCGGACTAACTTTATTGTAGATCACTCACACGTTCTCAGCACGGAATCATAAAATCATTTAAAAATATCTAGATATCAGTTTTTGAGTTGATATAAACTTACAACTTAAGGGTGTTTTTCAAGAAAAATTATCATATTAGGCATGCTAAACCTTGGATTTCAAATATCTTGAGGGTGTTTGATAGGCGTAAATTATCATTTTTTTTTTTCAAATATACTTAACCAATATTTACCTCAGTCGTTTTCTCAATACAATGAAAAGGCGACAGCATCAGCATTCTCTAGCGGACAAAATGGAATTATTTATTCGAGAAATTCATGTAACTGTGATATAGCGTGTATTCCGGACAAAACTTAGTCAGGGGTGTCAGTTTTAATATATAAATACTTTATGCCTGTGTACACCATGAAAGTTACAGAAACTTGAATAAATAAAATGTAAAAAAATGTTTCAAAAAAGTTTCCCGCGCTTTGAAAACATTATCCATTGTTTCTGATAAATTTCTAAGAGGTTTTATTGTCGATCACACAGTTGATTTGAATATATAGCTTGCGATGTATTTTCAATATCGAATAAAATTATTTAGAATTCGATAGCCTTAGAGTTAGTGAAAATAATATTCATTTCATAAGTTTTTTTGGCATATTATACGCAGTACGCAGTATCTCTATACCTACTAGATGACGGATGAGTTATTTTAGTTGAACTCAAGAAAGTTGAACTTAAGAAAAGCCTTTTGTTTACTATATCTAGTATATGAAAATTTAAAAGGTATGTATTGGTTAGAGCCACCAGAAACAGTTATGAAAAATATTTTTCTAAGAACTAGTAGGACATGAAAAAATATCCACTGATACAATTGAATGTTACTAACAATGTTGCGCTATTCAATTTACTCATAAATAGCATTTTCGACGATCTATATATATAAAAATGAATTTCTGTCTGTCTGTCTGTCTGTTCCCTATAGACTCGAAAACTACTGAACCGATTTACGTGAAACTTGGCAGGTGGGAGTATTGAAGGCCGGGGAAGGTTCCTATTATGGTTTGAGACCCCTCCCTCGAATATGAAGGGGGGGAGGGACCTCCAAAATCAAAGACAATTTTTTGCATAACTCAAGAACCAATCAAGCAAATGGTATCAAATTATGCATGGAGTGGTATTTGGGAATGAGGAATATTTTTATGAATATTGGATACCCCTCTCTCCCCTCTGTGAGGTGAAAGAAAGAGGGGAGGGGGGCTACCTTACAATTTAGCATATAACTCGAAAACTAATCAAGATATTGGAACAAAATTTGGCATGGGAAGGTATTTGGATACGAAAAATATTTCAATGATTATTTGAGACCCCTCCCTCTTTCCAGTCGAAAGGGGGAGGGGGCTTCTTTCATATTTTTTTACATAACTCAAAAATTATTATTTGGCATGGTAGGGTATTTGGATACGAAAAATATTTCTATGATTATTTGAGACCCCACCCTCTTTCCACTAGGGAGATATAAAGGGGGAAGGGGCCGCTTTTATAATGTTTTACATAACTCAAAAACTTATTAATCAAATCGAACCAAATTTGGCATGGCCGGCTATTCGGGAACGTGACATGTTCTATTGATCGTTTGAGACCCTTTCCATCTTCAAGCGGGGAGAAAGGAAAGAGAGAGGGGAGTTTCATACAATTTTTTTGCACAACTCGAGAATAAATCGAGCAAATGAAACCAAATTTGACATGGAACGATATTTTGGTACGAAAAATGCTTCTATGAATATTTGGTATCCCTCACTCCTTCAAAGAGGTGGATAAAAAGGGGAGGAAAGGTCTCCCTTACAATTTTCAGTATAACTGGAGAGCTGATCGAGCAAATGGAACCGTTTTTGGCATGTGAGGGTATTTGGATACGAAAAATGTTTCCATTATAAATTGAAGCCCCACCTTTTTTTCAGCGGAAAGATATAAAGGGAAAACGGAGGGCTTCCATACAAATTTTTTGCATAACTCGAGAATTAATCGAGCAATTGAAACCAAATTTGGCATCAAAAAAATATTTGAGTACGAAAAATACTTTTTCTATGTGAAACAATTTCTTTCTTGCCAAACGATGATAGAATTTTGAATAAAAGAAGGGAAGAGGAAAGCTTACATTTAACTTTTTTACAAAATCCAAGAAATGGATAAAACTTAACATGGAAAACCATTTTGGCATGATTCTATGATTACCTGGCACACCATCCTCCTTTCAGTGAGAAGGTACATAGGAGGAAGGGAGGTGAGCCCAATACAATATTGTTAGCATTAGTTCTCAATTTATGCTAACGAAGCCAACAAATGGAAACAAATATGGCTTTACAGTATAGAGGGAAGAAGAAAGGAGGGGGTTTCATATAAATTTTGTTGTAAAGCTTAAACACTTATCAACCAATGGAACAATATTTCATACAAGGAGATTTTTGGGAACGAAAAAAATGGGTGTTATTAATAAAGATCACGATCTCCATTCAGCAGGTGGAGAAGGGAAGGGCAGGGAGGGGGGCTCTCTTATCAGCTTTTAGCATAAATCCAGAACAAATCAAGCTATTTGAGACACTCCTTTTTAGGGAAAAGTTTGAAGAAACAGATTAGAATTATCAGACCTTAAACACAAATTTATAGATCAAGATTCAGAATATTAGTTTAAGTTATTTTTGTGTTGCAATTTGATATTCCAGCTGCAGCTCTCATTTTAAAGTGGTTGCTTATGAATTATGTTTTGATTATATTTAAAATAATGCTTACAATTTGAATAAATTCTGAAAATATCATTCGATTTTGAAAGGTGTAGCAAAGCACACCGGGTCAGCTAGTTTTGAATAAAAGAAATGGTATTGTTTATATATTGTGCTAGGTTTATCTTGTTGAAATCTGGAAATTTGAAAACAAATTTGCAGATCATCATTCAAATATTAGGTTTGTTACACCATTTATCAAATCTCTATCATAAATAATAGAAAATTATACACAGCTTGTATCCAACATGGAGGAACGATAGTAAAAATTTCTTTTTAATGTTCATAATTTTCTAACAAGGTTAAAAAATTCAATGCTTACAAATCATTGCTGAATATCCCATAGGGGAAATAAGGGTATAATGGCCACCTTAAGGAAGACGCCTAATTAACCATAGAAAACACCTATAATATGTGACTTACATCATTGTTTCGTGTTCAGACACTAAAAAAGTATATTTCCTAACTGGATTACACTTAAAAAAGTATATAGTTATAGTATATAGTCAACTGAATATAGAGCTACAGCTTCACCAGTTTTCATCTGACGATTTGAACTATTGGTTAGATGTCGGAGAGGTAATCAGTAGGCTCGAGTTCGATTCCTGTTCGAGGCGATTTTTTTTTCCATTTACTTTTCATGATTAAGGTTGCTAGAATTTTTTCAGCACGTATCCGTGCCGGAAAACCGGGAAATTTTTATATAAATACCTGGCAAAATCCGGGCATTCGATTTCAAATTAAAGACCATAAATCCGGGCAACATCCTGGCAAATTTTCTCAAAACTCAGAAATTACTCAATAAAATCCAAAAAAAAAAAAAGAAAAAAAAATTTTTCATCAAAACTCATCGATAGATTTTGAACAGTATTTTAGCCTTCCAAAAAACCTTTCATGTTTATTTTTATAAAACTTTCTCAAAAAATTTCGTTTTCGAGGTGTTTGTTGTTTTTTTTTTTGTTTAATATGCCAAATAAAGTGAATAATTCCGGGCAACCGGGTTGGGGCAGACTGTTATCAAACTTAGTATAAAATATCTGGGCAAACCCGGATAATACCGGGCAATCTGTAGCTCTATAGCTCTATCATTCAGTTGACTATATCGAATTAAAGTCGCTGCAAGATGCTACGGCGGAAAACGCTCATCGTGCCCCGATTATAAATTTAATAAATTTAAGTAAAAACGCGTTTGTTGCATGTTGGAGTGCGTACATTATAGATCTAAGTGATTCAAAGACCATAAAAGCTTATTTTCTGGTGCTTGAAAATAGTAATATTTTGGTTAAGAATTCTACATTAAAGAAGCCAATTTGCTTAACTATTTTTGTGAGGACGTGAATTTTCACAAACTTGAATGTGGATTTGAGAAATTCAGTAAAAATTAAAATAAATTAATATTTGTTTTGCAACTTGGTACAATAAATTTAAAGAGACTTATACAATCTCCAAGCGTTATTCTAAACAAATCCTTCTCAAATTATTGTCAAGTTGGAAAAAAGCGATTCTGCCATACACCAAATTTACTTCAACTTATTTCTATCGATTACTTTTGTTTGTGTCTTATATCAAAAGATCTATGGGTACTGAGCTAAAAATTCTCGGGCAAACTAATGAAAATTGGAGAATAAATCAAATTTCTCAAATAATGTTTTTATCATTATATGTACATTATAGAAAAAAAAAACAAATTCAAACGATTTCTATTCTAAACAAAGCAAGAATGAAGTTCCTATCAATTTACAATATTTTTTGTGATAAATTTTTATTTTGTGGAAGAAAAAACCAGGAATACATGGATTTCGACGTTTTCCATACGAATTTCCCTTTTTTACGGGAATAGTTGTATCTTTGTTTCCAGTCTTTGTAAAGACTTCAAATTTCGTAGAGCTTTAGTTGGATAGTTGATCTAAATTGTTTGAAAATTTCATGAAAAAATCTCAACCGGGAGATAAATGGCAGCTTGTCTAAGTTGGAGGTGGGCGTGCAGCTTTAGCGATTTCATTCTTTTTTGAACGCAACTGTATCTTGAAGACCAATTTTTAAAAAAAATCAGGATAATATGGGAGTTTTTTTTAAACCAGGACGGTATTTCGGAAATCAGGTTCCAACGATAAATGCTAATTATTTATTTTTACATTCATATTAAAAGTTTTTCGTTTTATATAAATACTTTCAAAAATACGTCCTAGAATCTATAAAATGGTAAGCTAAATTTGTATAATGGAGTTATAAGTAACAAAGGAGAAGCATCTTTCATAGTTGGTTTTTGTAGTCTTTGGATTTTCTCTAGAGTCTGGTTGATTAAGGATTTTGTTTAGAGCATGAGTTTTTTTTTCTACAAAGACTTCAATTTCTTTAAAAAAAAACTTATATGCTTATATAAAATAGCTTAATATACCAAACTTAATAACAAAATGTTTGAACAAATTCAAAAAATTCATCCGTCTGTAAAGATAAATAATTTTTCTAAAAGAATAAGTGAGAGCTGAAACTTTTGCGGTTCGAACTTGATTGTTGCTAGCTTGGTTCAAGTTTTAGAATTGAGTTTGGAATTTGATATTTAAAGAAAAACTTTAAAATATTTTTAAAGTTCAGCAATTCATCGAGGAAATATGGCATTCCCTGCAGATTTTTTCACGTGAATATGTCATGATTCATTATTAGGAATGTATTTAAAATCAATTTCCTTAATAAAACTTTGTAAATAACTTTTTTAAAATAAAAAGGTATTTTTAGCAAAACAACAAAATAAAAAAAATGTTCGTCTTAATCTTTGTGATTGTCAGCTGATTCACAAACTGACTTCAATTAAAAATTTGATACCTGGAAATTTATTTAATTATCAAAATCATTAACCTGCTATCTTTTGCGATTCAAATTCTCAAAGAAATAATCATCTTGATATTTTTTATCTTGATTGCATAACTGATTTACGCATCTAAATGTAATCTATATTTTGAATATTAAATCTTAATCTGAATTTCAAATCTGAATACATTTTTAAATTTGGGTTCTGTTTTTGAATGTCACTATTATTTCTAAATCTTAATTCCAGTTCAGAATTTGAAAAATGTACCAAGAAGAAAAATTTGTTCCTAAAATCGACTCAATTATAATAAAGGATTCTAAATTGTTCGTATTTATCAAGGCTTGTCTGTTTGTTTCATCAAAATAATTCAAAATTATTTTCGAATGCCTTCAACGAATTGAACGCTACTGAAACAAAAATCTCAAATTCAGTTTTGATTTATACGCCCAAAACAGTTTTTCTTTTCAAAGTTTGTTTCATCAAAATAAACTATTTTCGGATGCCTCAAACGAATTGAACGCAGTGAATGTGCTTCGACAAATAAGTTGAAATTCAAATATTTTCTTTTACCTTTTTCCTTAATTTATTTTGGTTTATTGCCTAATATTTGCTCAGAGTAGCTCGGATATTTTCTTGGGTTTGGAATGTTAAACTTAAATCAATTTTTCGGTTTTTGCAAGTTTAAGAAAACTTGCTCGAAATTTTTCAGAATTTCCCGGCCTTGCTTCGTACAAGAATAATTAAAGAATGTTCAAAATTTGAAGCTTTTGGTTTCAATCTGAACTCATTATTTCCGTTATTTATTTTTAATCCAGCTTGTAAAACAGACTTAAAATATAAATGATATGATTCTGAGGTGTTATTTTTATTTATTACGATGTTTTTCATACAAACATCCGTCCAAAAAAGAATAAAATCGTCTGCTGGGCGATAATGAACCTCATTTTCTAAACGGAACCATTTTTGATCACGTTTATCGAATTTGACGAAACTTGGCCTGGTATTAGATCAAACATTTTTACATCTTTGAACCAAACTTCATGATTTTCCAATGAAAATTGTCAATGATACAACAAATTTAGTGAAGCTATTCCAAATTTCTCTTTTTTACGGAAATAGCTGTATCTTTGTTTCCCGTCATTGTGAAGACTTCAAATTTTGTAGAGTGTTAGTTGGATAGTTGAACTAGATTGTGTGAAATTTTCATGATAAAATATCTACCGAGATAGAAATGGCAGCTTGCCAAATTTGGAAGTGGGAGCGCAGCTTCACGCGATTTCATTCTTATTTGAACGCAACTGTAAGTAAAGAAGAGCTTGGCTTATAAAAAAAATGAGAACCGATGTGACTTCTTGTAAATTTCTAGCTTCATTTCTTTGTAACAGCTTATGGCTGAGTTGATTTCTTGAGAAATTCAGCACTACATTCTAAGTCTGGATCGTTTCTAAAAAGCGATTCCTCATCTAAAATTCCCAATTGAGGCTCTCAGAACCAGAGAGGTTTATGTGCCCAAATGACATAATCAATGCGTTAGATTTTCCTTATATTTCTTCAGAATACATACAGTTTAATTGTATCCAAAAATTGTTTAAAATATAAAAAAAATCTGAGTTTTGCATCAGATGTAGATTGAGATATGAACAGGCTTTGGACGGCTCCTGAGGTGGCACTCATAAGTGCAAGAGCAAAGCTTCACAAAGACCCAGTAAGCGCGTCCTCTCAAAAATCGACAGAGAATTCAGAAAATTGAGTACTGGGTATCCCGACTTAGGAAAAAACGGTTATATTTCGGCGACACTCGCGCACTGCGGGTCTGATATTTCTTCTTATTCGCCTTGGGAGCATTTTTCTGAAGAACTTAACTGGGCCGACGGGTGACGGCTGCTCGTTTGATATTATTCATATTATTACCTCACCGGGTTACTCGTTTGTCGTTTCGAATAAACTGTGTGCAAGCAAAGCATTGTCAGTTCCAGACGTACCCTCGTGTGGTGCGGTCAGGTGATAGCGGGCGGTAAATTTTTAAAGGAAGGACATTCAAGTATTGAGAAAATGTAGTGTTAAATAAAAGAGATTGTGATTTAGTGATGTTAATTAAAAAATAGTGTTGTGCAAAGGACATCGCAAATAAGGTGCAACATTCGGTAAGTGACATATTATGTTTTATCAAAATGACTTTCATTTAAAAAAAAATATTATAAATTATAATTTTAAATTCTCTTCCTCAATTCCCACAATCATTTTTAAATTGTCATTCAGAACATTTTGTTCCGATGTATGAATGATTCATCACTTATGAATTCAAATTCAGAATTTCGAATTTAAAGTTATTGTGTTAGAAATTCTGGATTAAAAATTCTGAGTTTGGGTTTCAGAATGGTGTGTTCCAGGGATGCAAAACAGAAGATAAAACCAAAAAGCGCTCAAATGTCAAACTGATCTGATTAAATCACCGACCAGGTATAAAATTTTGTTTCATTAGAATGATCATTCTTAAAACTTTTAAGTCTTTGAGAGAGTTTTGCATTGGGTATGTTTACAAGTTGCACCAAACTGAGCATGCCCCATCTACGGAAAAAATAGCTTTGTTGATTTTGTTTGGTACTGGTACGAATTTTTATCATAACCGATTACAAGTCTTTTCAAACAGCGCTCATTTTTTCTGTCGAAAAGTAAGAAAATGCTGCAGTAAATTTCTTTTTGCCTGACCTAGGGTGTGTTCAGTTTTTTTTTTCTTTCTACATTTCGGTATTAAAGTAAAAATCAAATCTGAAGACATATGGAACCGCAATTCCAATTCAGATTTCAGATTCAGATTTCAGATTCAGATTTCAGATTTCAGATTTCAGATTTCAGATTTCAGATTTCAGATTCAGATTTCAGATTCAGATTTCAGATTCAGATTTCAGATTCAGATTTCAGATTCAGATTTCAGATTCAGATTTCAGATTCAGATTTCAGATTCAGATTTCAGATTCAGATTTCAGATTCAGATTTCAGATTCAGATTTCAGATTCAGATTTCAGATTCAGATTTCAGATTCAGATTTCAGATTCAGATTTCAGATTCAGATTTCAGATTCAGATTTCAGATTCAGATTTCAGATTCAGATTTCAGATTCAGATTTCAGATTCAGATTTCAGATTCAGATTTCAGATTCAGATTTCAGATTCAGATTTCAGATTCAGATTTCAGATTCAGATTTCAGATTCAGATTTCAGATTCAGATTTCAGATTCAGATTTCAGATTCAGATTTCAGATTCAGATTTCAGATTCAGATTTTAGATTCAGATTTCAGACTCAGATTTCAGTATTTAGATTTCAGATATCAGATTCAGGATTCAAGGTTTCAAATTCAGATTTAAAATCCAGATTACGGTTTTTAGAAAATTTTAATTTAATAACACATACTAATTTTTTCAACAAGACGACTGGATGCTCAAAATTTTTTACTAGTGGGGGGAATATCCAAGAGTATCAAAGAAATCTCGCGTCAGAATCTTTGTTCGGATCCTAGCGATATTTCAGGGTTTCCTCCTAAAAATGATTATGATTTTCAAAAAATGGAAGATTTTTTGAAAGATCCCAAAAACATGGTTTTGTTCGAAGAACAATTAAAATCATATGAATATGAAGATCCATATTTGTTAGGGAAATTGTGGATCTTCTGTTCCAAAACTGAGAAGAAAAATTTACTTACAGTGGAAAAAATGTCCACAGACTTGAAATGAGTCGTCGATTTGATTTCAGTTATTCAAAATAACTATACCTAATAAAAAAAATTTGTGAAGCTGTTGCCAAGTTTTCTAAAGCCTTACGAAACTTTAACGATGCAGTATACCGAAAAACAAAAAAACCATACGAAAAATTGATATCTTTAAATGTCAAGAAGTTGCAATCTGTTATTAAAAAATGTTATTTGTTTTATGGATATACCTACATATGTATTTATGTATGAATAAATGATTTAAACGGAATTCGTTTTCAGAAGAAAATTTTCTATTTTTTAAATATCACTTCACCGGGGCTTTGAGCTAATTGTTTTCCATTCAGATCTAGTTATTTATACAACAAACAAACAAACAAACAAACAAACAATGGGTAACCAGATTCAAATTTATTCAAATAAGACAAGCCCCAACTCAAAAAATTCAATAAAAACACACAAAGAATCCAATTTGAAAAATCCTAGGATATTCCAAAATATAAACCTGCGTATGTTATGGTTAAAATACAAATAACCACTCTGGATTCGAATGTGTATTTTGAATATTAAATCTGAATACGATTTTTGCTTCTAAATAAATTCTAAATCTGAACTCTGAATCTGAAATCTGAATTCAATTCTGAATCTGAACCGGAATACAGAAATTTGAATCTGAATTGTGTATTTGAATTTCTTATTCCTAAATCTGAATCAAAAATCTGAAATAAGATGAATCTGAAATCTTAAACTGAATCTGATTTTCAAATATCAAATCTGAATTTGAAACCTGAATCTGAAATCTCAATTATGCTGAACCTGAATCTGTAATCAGACACCGAAATCTGTATAAGAGATCTGAATCTAAAATCTTATAAAGCTGAATCCTAAATCTAAATTCTGACTTCTGGATCTGAAATTTGAATCTGAAATCTGGATTTGAAATCTGAGTCTGACGAATGAAATCTGAGATTTTAAATATAAATCTGAATTTTAATTTTGAAAAATAAATCTGAAATCTGAATCTGAATTCTAAATTTGAAATCTGACACGGAAACCTTTATCTAAAATTTGAATTTGAACGCTGAAAATGAATTCTAAATCTAAATTCTAGATCTGAATTCTGTATCTAAATTTAGAATCTGGATATCAACAATATTTTGATTGTTGGATGGTCTTTAAGACTGAGTTTGCTATCCAACAACCAAAACATCAAATAATTTTGTTATCATCAAATAAGAATCACAGTCGAGGAAACATCAAATAAGAATCACAGTCGATAACTCCGAACAAGAATCTGGATTCTGAATCTGAATCAGAATTAAAATGCTGTATCTAAGTCAAAAGTTAGATATTTAGAAAGTATGAATCAAAATTCCCTGTTTTGAAGCTTTATTGTATTGTTTTGATAATATCTATTTGCTATTAATCAATTCGTAGTCGGGTATTAAAAATTTAAGAAGATTTTTAAAAAGAAATTTGAATTTCGATTTTTTTAATTTGGAAAATGGAATAAAGTATAAAAAAAAAAGTTAAATTAAACACTCTTGCCCCAAGTTATCTGAAAACTACGGATTACATCAAGAAATATAGATTTAATTGTATTTTATATACGTATCTGTTTTTGTACGCTGCGAGAAAAAAGTATGAAGCATACAAACGAAAAAAATTCGGGTAACGGTTTCTGAAAGGATTAATCCAATAAAGCATTAATTTGGTACATTGCGTTTTTGATGCCCTTAATCAAATCAAACACCACTGTAACGGAAATCATTCGGCATGCGTCGGCAGAACTGAGCCGAACACACACACCACGATAGGAACACACGAGCACAATTCGGATCGCGCTCTCTTGGGGCGGGCTAAGCATTTCTACTCAGATTTCGTAGCACTCACGCCCGAGACACGCATATGGTGAGTTCCTCTCTACCGATATAATGATGCAAAATCGCCAGAGAGATCGTTAACGATTTCTCTGGCGATTTGAGTTACCTCTCTGCCGATTCAAGTTTACCGGGAAACCGCACACACTCTGCTCATACTTTCCGAAAAATAAATCTTCGACACTCACTTACCTGAGTGATGTGTGCTCCGTTAGTGTAGCTCTTAGAGCGCGCTCTTAGGAAAATGAAGTGTGTTTTAGGAAACCGTCCTTCCCATCATGTGCGTAGCAAAAAAAAAGACGTTCATAGAATTCTTTAGGCAGCGCTTTGAAAGCAAAGCGTGCAATTGCTAGGTTCCGAGGTTCAAATTCCAATGGTTTCATGAAATTTATGTAATGTAAATCTACTTAATTACATATATCTACATTATTATGACAATAGATGAATGGGGAAAATTTCATTATCAAATTATAAAAATTTGTACGTACATTTTGATGACTATTTGATGCCATATGACTTAGAAATTGCATAAAACAATGCACTGCTATTTTTTTCAGATCTCTAGGGGAATCACATGGAATGTTTAAGAATTTCACAACTCGCTGAAAATTACAAAATTCTTTTTTCCATATGGGTTGTCCGAAAATATTAGAAATCTATATATAAAATTCAACACAACGACAAATAACACCGAGTTTCAAGCAAAATGGAAAATTGATCACAAAGATAAAAATAAAAATCTTCGAATAACAAAATGAGGAAATTTTAAAAATAAAAAAGACTTTTAAAAGTTACGAAATGCCTTAAGTTTGTCACTTTCTTTTCTAAATTTTCGTCATTTCTTTAGTTTTTACCTTAAAATCATAAATTAAGTTTTGCATTTTGGTTTTAATCTTTGTGTTATCTATCCATCTTGTTAAATTAATGAGAAATTCAGGATAAAATTGATAAAAACTTGGGTAATTTTTGAGAAAGTTTTAAAAAATTTGGTAAGCATCTACGTTGCACTGAGTCCATTTGAAGTCATTTTCGAATTACTAAAACCCGTAGGTCTCAACAAATTCGTTGCAGAGTTTTAAAGTAATGATCGAAAGAGTAAAGTTAAATATTCAGGTTTGTATGAAACAAATTTACATCTTGTTCAAAACAAAAAATATATTTTTCTTCTAACTCTTAAACCGAGCCATCTTATCTTTTTTCCGATTTTTAAATTCTCTAAAGGAAATTTTCCGCATAATAACGATAAGAAAGCTCTAAAAATGTACCCTAAAATATTTAACAAAGCATCTTATAAAGGGTTTAATAGTAAATTTTGAAATACATAAATTGTCTCTATTTCAAACAAGTTCGAGTAATTTAACACTTTACGCAATTTTAGATTTAAAAGTATGCTGCACACAGTACTAAGCTTTTAAATCACGTGATACTATTTGGTTGGAGTGAAAATAAGCCGAAAATGCGTCGTTAAAATAAGCGTGATTTTTATGAAGAAAGGAAAACCGAAAAATCGAAATTTTAATTTTGATGCCAATATAAAAAATCTTGAAAAAAAAATTTACCTCAAAATTTAAAAAATCACGTAATTTGATTTGTATTATAATTTTTAATACAAATCGTATTACAAAATGTAATTTAAAAAGCCTTAAATATCTGTTTTTTCCAAGGCTTCCAAACAAACAGCTCTCCTGATAAAACCAAAAAGCATTTACAAGCAAACGGGTTGTTGAATGTGAAAGAAGTATTTTTTCTCTTTGTATATGTATAGTTATAATGCTATTTTTATAGTCATTTGGTGATAATTTTTTTATTTAAAAAAAAAAGGACATTTTCCAAGAGTAGGCCCGTATTGAACAAATTCATAGGAACCCTATCAAATGGTTAACTTTGAATGAAAATGCAATAAGTGGGAGGGTCTAGAAGAATGTGTGAAGGTAAAATTTCGTTTGTATTTTGTAGCTCAAACCATTTAGCAATTATTTAAATTTTTGCCCCTAAATGTATGCACCATAATAGTTATTTTTTCGATTATAAATGTTTTTAAAAGAAAACGTTAAAAAGCAAGATAAAATTGGGCATTTGTTAATATTAAGAAGGTATTTTGATAACCTTTATGATCAAGAAAACTCGTTAAAACCGTCATCAACTTGTTGCTGGAAAACATTTTGGTCATTCTTTACTAATATATGCTAGTGTTGGTATTGGTATTGATTTTATTTCACAAATTCAAAACAAGCTGAATCCAAAACAAATCTTGTTAATAACACCCCCGACCTCGACACTAGCTAGCGGACTGTAAAACTATCTATAAATGTTCAATCAGCACCACTATACTGCAGATCATTTATGCTACCTTTCCCACCGTGGGGGAGCAATTTGGTTTCACTCGGTGAAGAACATTCGGATCGGTTCTATGCGTGACTCGTTTGGTTTGTTGTTTGATAGAGAGTTATATTTTACCAAAGTGTATTATATTGTATTATTTTCATTCATTCCGGCTTGATGTTTTTATCCTTTTGATTCATTTTCGAAAAAAAAAAAACAGCTAGATACGAACCAAAGCGAACAGCACCATCAATTAATTACTTAGACGCACATTGTGTGCACCTTAGGAGTACTCTTTAGGTGACGCTCTTATAGAGTGCTCATTACAATTTTGAGTGTTATGTGAGTGACGAAAAACGCTCTCTGTGTGTATTGTCACCCCGCTCCAATCGACCACTCTTACTCCGCTCACAACAAAATTTAGAGAGCGGAGCTGATTTTTACACCGCTCATGTTGGGCTCTGAAAAGAGTCCGAAGCCTGGATATGAACAATCGATCGGTTAACTCAAAGTTAATGAAGTGACACTTACATCCTTCAGATTATAAAACTGAATTTAAAATAGTTTCAATAAAGATAAGAGTATGCTTATGCTTATGTTTTTGATACGTACACAGCCAGATCTTGTCAGCATCCCGGTGAATAGTAAAAATAAATTTACTATTTATCTTATCAAGGCCACTGTGCAGTGTTGGACGCAGAGACAACTGGAACACAGGGAAGAAGAAACATGGACAACAGTACCATACGCTCCCATGTTCTTTTGATATTTATTCGTTGGGAGCATAGATGCTAAGATATTTCTTTGCTCCTTGGTGTTGGGCCTTGCGATTCTTTCTTCAGAGGATGGAAATGATGTTTTTCTACGTGGAGTCCAAAATTTAACAATACAATAAATAAAGAAATTTCTTTAGCCATTATACACTGTTTAGTTCTGGATCCCTGTACCTTCATCTCAGGTCATCGACCATGGTTATAGCGCCATTGCCCGCTCTTGAAAAGATTTGATCGACGGTATGAATTCCTTTGGATTTGTCTATGTATCGTGTGACCAACTTTTTTTATCTAAGCGTTGGTGAATCTCGTTTTCAAGCTTTTTTCCCAGATTTAAGCTTTTTTTGCCTTGATAGCATAGGAGATAAATGCTTAAACCTGAGAAAAAAGCTTAAATCTGGCAAAAAAAAGCATAAATCGGAGATGTGCTCACACGGATTGTATATCGTTGCCGGGATCTGCGTTTCACATAATGATGAACAGTGTGGTGAATATATAATAAAGCAGAAATCGGAATGGAAGGCACACAAGATCCGTTTTCTATACGAAAAATAAAAGTAGACCGGCTCAAAACATAACAAGAAAGATGGATAGTCACACAAAAAGCAAGTGCTGAGGGTGTTCATTCTACGGAGCTCTAGAAAACTATAAAAAATAATTATTGGATCGCCTAAAAAAATTTTTGAACAACACTCTAATCTAAACCACATTAAAACACATAATTCATCTCCCAAGATGAACTAATGAAAATGGTTCTACTCTACTTAGCTTTAATTTGGTAGTGTCAGCATAAATGTGAAAATCCGTATGCCATCCATGCAGTTGTCCGATGATGAAAGTGAACCATTCTATTAAAACGGAATCAAACCAGAAACAAATCACAGCAATCATACTTCCTTCTCCGATTTCACTATTTCTCTTCTTTTCTAGTTCATAACTCATACACATATACGAAGGCATCACAAGAAAATTTTAAGGTGCCATTTTTAAAACATATTTTCTTAAATTTACGAATACTTCACACCAAAATATTCCTTCAAGGGCAATGCTAAGCTAACATTCTTTTCTACCCTCAACTTAATAATAATTACATCAAAGAACCACTGCCCTGTTCACTTTTTGACTTCGCGTGATTGCCAAATACCATCACCGGCCGCAACAGTTACTGATAATTATTTTCATCCAAAGGCCATTTCCTTTTCATTGAACCAAAGCTGGGTCACTTTAAATGATTGAGAAAATTTTTTTGTTTTCAAAACACAAGGAAACACAGCACAGCCCAATTCCAACGAACAACCGGGAACGCGACGACTAGACGGGAGAACGAGAGAAAAACGACCGCCCACGACCAAGGCTCAACTCCTGATCTGGTTAAATTCACTTTGCTTGAAAGAAAACTCAAAAATAATCCTTAGTGATCCATTTGAGTTCAAATTTTCTAATAATTTTCTTTAAACGCAAGGAAAATTGACACGAGCGAAAAAAAACGACCGCATTCCACCAAGGCTGCTTAGATCTCCAATAAAGATTCGAAATCTAGATGACGAAATCACATCGGTGCAGCTATTTGGTCATCATTATAACGTTTATCGCCGTGATCGTGACCTTACTATCACTGGTCTAAGAAGAGGTGGCGGTGTTCTTGTTGCTGTTTCCAACCGTTTTACATCCTCCCCTGTCACCGTTGTTAGCGAAACCGAACTGAACGTCGAGCATTTGTGGGTGGCTATTGAGACTAACCAGAGAAAGATCTATATTGGCGTTGTTAACCTCAGTCCAGAAGATGCTAGCGATCCTTCAATTTTGGATTCCCATCTGAACTTAGCGGCCGCGATAGCGGATTCTTTACGACCCAACGATCAGCACATTATGCTCGGCGATTATAATCAGCCTCTACTCAGTTGGATAAAAAATTCCGCAAATTTTGCCTATCCAGACCCCGCGGTTTCATCATTTACAACTTGCTCTTCCGCCCTATTAGACGGGATGGATCTTTTGGGTAATCGGCAGATGAACCTTGTCACCAACTATCGTGGCCGCATCCTTGACTTGGTTTTTATAAATGAATTCGCTGCAGAAAGTTGCAGCGTTTCGACCGCCATGGAACCATTGATAGAAGCAGATCTTCATCACCCACCGGTATTGATTGCGTCAACCTACACTGGAACCACACCGTTTGATAGCGCAACTGACACATGTTCATTGAATTTTTATAGAGCTGATTTTGCACAAATATCCCAAATATTGTTATGCACCAACTGGTCGTTCATCGAGAATGTCACTGACGTAGATCAGGCTGTGGACTTTTTTACCTCTACGTTACACGAGTCATTTCGAGATCACGCCCCATTGAAGCGTCCTCTACGTAAACCACCTTGGTCTGATGCACATTTGCGTACGCTGAAACGCAGAAGAGCTGCTGCTATAAGACGCTTGTCGCGTGATAAAAAAATCCATTCAATAAACGCAGGTTTGGTATTGCAGGCAATAAGTACAAACGCTACAATCGACTCCGATACTCACAACACGTTGAGCGCATGCAAATTATGTTGAAGCACAACCCGAAACGTTTTTGGTCTTTTGTCAACGAGAAGCGAAAGGAAACCGGGTTCCCATCGGAGATGTTTTTAGGCGAGCATAAATCGTCTAGTTTGGAACAGACGTGAAATCTTTTATCTGAACATTTCGCCAGCGTTTTCAGTACTTCGCATGCCTCGTCTACTAAAATCGCAAGAGCCCTGCGGTACGTTCCTAGCAACATGCTCAATCTAACGGGAATTATTTTCTCGGAGGATGAAGTTAAAGCAGCGATATCAAAGCTTTAACCGTCTTCAGCTGTAGGACCTGATGGAATTCCGTCTAATATTTTGAAAAATTGTGTTGAGGCTATGTTGAAGCCACTGTCAGCTTTCTTCAACCTGTCCATTCGCACTGGTAAATTTCCAAGTTCTTGGAAGAAGTCGTTTATGTTCCCGGTTCACAAGAAAAGTAATAAGCACGACATAACGAATTACAGGGGAATCACTTCCCTCTGTGCCTGTTCTAAGGTGATGGAAATCCTGGTGTCACAGAGACCTTTTAATTCCGCTAAGTCATACATTTCTGTCGATCAACACGGGTTTTACCCGGGACGTTCGACGAACACAAACTTGTTGGAGTTCACTTCATTCTGCATTCGCACTATGGAAAAAGGTGGTCAAGTTGACACAGTGTATACTGATCTTAAGGCTGCCTTTGATCGTATTGACCATCGTTTGCTCCTCGCAAAACTACGACATCTCGGACTCGAAGAAGGACTCATTCTCTGGTTTGAATCGTTTTCTTACTGTCCGTCTCGGAAATGCCGAGTCCCATGTGTTCCAGAATAACTCAGGAGTACCACAAGGAAGCAACATCGGACCTCTTCTATTCTGCACCTACTACAACGACATAACATACGCTCTTCCGTCGGGGTGTAGAATGTTGTATGCTGATGACCTGAAAATTTATCGGAAAATCGAAAGCTACAGCGACTGCTTAGAATTGCAGCAAATGTTGAGTAAATTTCCTAAGTGGTGTAATTTGAATTGCTTAACGGTCAGTGTGGCGAAATGTAACGTGATAAGCTTTACACGGAAAAGGAATCCTTTGACTTGGAATTACACTCTTCATGATACCATGACTTCATGACTAAGGTGTGCTTCTGGATTCCAAAATAACTTTTGAAAACCAATTGAATCATGTTGTAGCAAAAGCAAACAGAAATTTGGGATTTATGCTGCGAACCACCAAGGAATTCACAAATCTACGTTGCCTACGAACTCTTTATTGTGCTTTAGTGCGCTCGCACCTTGAATCAGCGGCTGTCGTCTGGTGCCCCAGCCACGATACCTGGATCAGGAGAATCGAATCCGTGCAATCGAAATTTACCCGCTCAGCACTTCGGATTTACCCCTGGCCAGTTTTGGGAGAATCTCCCACGTACCCGCAACGATGTTCCTGGTTTAAACTGGATAGCCTCGCTGACCGACGTGAATTCCTGAAGGCGGCGTTTGTTGGAAAGTTGCTGCTCGGTGCTATCGATGCACCAAACATCCTTGAAAGAATTGATTTCAACGTGGTACCTAAACAACTGAGAACGCGAGAATTTCTTCGGCTTGGTTTTCATCGAATGGTTTATGGTCAGAACGAGCCTATTCGTGCCATGTGTGCAGTATTCAATGATGTATATAGTGAATTTGATTTTAATCTGTCCAGTGATACATTTGTGAACCGCTTACGCGCTACAATGCTAAGTTAATTTTTGTTTTGTACAGCGTTTTTAAGTTAGCTTCTCCTGATAACTGTTATATCGTTTATGCAATCTTCTTAGATGGGTTTTTTTTGCGTAGTGCTTTTCCCATCACATCCATTTAGACTTTCGGTCCGATGGATTAAATAAATAAACAATAAACAATAAACAATAATCAATAAACAATTATAAAAAAGTGATATCTGTTTTCATAAACAATTTTCAGTATTGTAGAGCAGATGCACAATGTGGGATTGTAATTGAATTAAAAAAAAAAGAATTAAGATAATAAACTAAATTCTTGAAATGCTTAAAAACGGTTGAATGTTGAAACAATACAGTTTCAAAACTGGTGAGTAAAAAACTTATTTCTTAGGAGTGATTTGGTTAGATTCGTATGAATGAGTTTTTTTTCCAACATTCGTTAAATAAATTTGCTTCCTTAAAGTTATCCTTGGTATTGTATTCAACCCATTGTGCAAATATTTTTCTCTAAGATAATCAAAACATGCATAAACTATTGAAAACTGCAAAACACATCAACGATGCCACAAAATGCAGAAAATGTTCAATGGTGCCGGGAGAGGCATGAAATCGAATGAATTTTAATCCATGCTACTGCATCCGAATCTGCATCATCATAATAACCGGAAATTTGGTTCGTTTGGTTCAGGCAGAAACCACCAATAATCGTCACCATCGTCATCGTCTGTCCGTTGGTCATTCATATTTATTGCGATTAACGAAAATGGGATGGTTATTTCCCCGATGGCATCTGTCAGTCGGCCGGATGGGTTCCGTCACTTATCGTTGACGGTCAAAGTTTTACGATTGGCGATAAACGTTATTATCAAAATTCGGTGGCATGAGGTAATCATTTTGAGCATTGTGATTAGCGGCGGGATTAGGGGATGTTAGATTGAAAAAAATAAAGCTAATTTTTATTTGTATGAAATTCACATAAAATCAAACGCTTATCGCAATTTATATTTGAATGTTGATTGATCTCAATAAAATTCATTTAGTGAATTTTTCAGTTCTTCGGTCATAGAGTATTGAATCAATGACATAACGTCGGTATGTCACGTCCTGTGAAATTACAAGCTCTGAAGCATACATTCATATTTGATAGGATTAAAGAGAAGAACGAACCTCTCGTGATACCTTTTCAACCAAAATCATCATCATCATCATTGACTCGCCCCATGGACAAGTATTGCAGAAAATTTCCTTGGGATATCGCTCGCTTGCCACGAGCTTTAAAGTTTAATGTTTTGGATCTGACCTTTTTCGTTTCCTTCTCCGTTTTCTTTCAACCCTCGTGATGCCACAACCGGAACACCTCCCCCAAATGGACCGGATACACCCACCTACACAGAAATACGAGGTGGAGTTTCTGCTTCAGCAACAGTGGTACGACCCGCGGCTGCGATATGCAAATCAATCATCGTATGAATTTTTAAACGCAATCCATCACCACGAGGACATCTGGTTGCCGGATACGTACTTTATCATGCACGGCGACTTCAAGGATCCGATCATACCGATGCACTTTGCCCTGCGGATATACCGCAACGGCACGATCAACTATCTGATGAGGTGAGTGATTTTATTTTTAAGTTGAGACTGATTGCATCTTGGAAATGAAAACGGAAATATGTGAACCGTATAGAACCCACACAAGCTAAAAATAAGACTTTCCCATAACATGAGTTTTGATCTATTTTTTGAAGATAGAAAAGTTATGGTGGTTAAGGGTTCAAACCTCAATTTAAATAAAATATTATTTTTTTAGGGATCAAGGATTTAGGTTATATGTATATCTGTTGAAAATTGATTCGTAAAAATATTCATGTTCATTTGACCTTGTAGGCCATTCAAGCCAAACATTGAAAAGTGAAATTGGTTTCAATTTATTATAACAACGTAGCACTCCGATTTCACTAATTGAAAATATTTGTAAGCAACTACAAATGCAAGAAACTTCAAATTAAAAGAAATGTGTTATCAACAAGATTTCACTTTAAAAATGCCATACTGCAGAGTGATATATCAATAAATAGTTCTAATATTAAAAAGCATGATAGGTAAACCCCTTTATATTCCTTTAGAGCCTTTATTTCAAATTTGATACAATCATTAAAACTTGTTAAGAAATAGAAACCAAGGAACAAATTTTCCAAACATTCAGAACAAAACTTTACGAGGTCTCATGATCTCGATTCATAGAGGATGTTCTTGAAGAAAAAGTATTGAATTTATGTTATACTAAATTTGAATATGTTTTAGTAAGGGAGAATGAATGAAATAATTCATTATATTTATTTTAAAAAATAATGAAATGATAGAAAAAAAATATTTTTAGGTGTTTTTCGGCATATCAGTCTTTTTTTTTTTTTAAACGATGTTTTGAATGATCCTACGTTTCGATGCTGATTGGCATCTTCCTCAGAGAATTCTATGAATTTGATTGATTTTAATATTTCTAAATTATGTGTGTCCTGCGTTAAATTTTTGTACTTATGTGAAGGTTATTGTACACTTTTGTAGGGTCGTGTGAGTTCTCTGCACTTGAAAAATTCATTTAGCTGTTCAGACTATCCCTATATGATTACATTGACTTGCCACTGTGCATTGTGGTACCACACTGATTCTCAATAACAATACTTGAAATGAGTATTGAATCCAGGTACTCATTTTGGCATCTTGTGTTTGGCCTGATTATTAGTTGTACCTCGTGTATCAGCCAATGCTAGATGTGTAAGGTTGCCAGATTGCCCGGTTTTATCCGGGTTTGCCTGAATATTTGAAACAAAACTTTGAACAGTCCGGCCCGGCCCGGTTGCCCGGATTTCGATTGTATTCCATTTACCCGAAAACCATTGCCCAGAATGAATTTTTCCCAGAATGACAAATACCCGAAATCAAACCCCAGAATGAACCATTTCCCAGAAAAAAATTCCCCAGAATGCACCATTTACCAGAATTTTTTTCCCCAGAATGGACCATTTCCCAGATTTTTTTCCCCAGAATGGAACATTTACCAGAATGGCACAAATCCCAGTTTTTTTCCCCTAGTATTTTTATTTATTTTTTTTTTCTAATGAATTCTTGAATATTTCATATCATTTGAAATTAATTTTTTCAAAATGATTTTTTAAATGAAACTACGACTTTGAAATTTTCCAACTAAATTTATTTTAGAACCAATATTGTGCTTTGTTTATGGTTTGGGTACTTTAATTGATTCAATGCTTACCATGGTCCTTTAAAAACCGTTTTGGTATCCGACTCCTCACGCTGCGCGTTCGAACTTGAAAGACGTTTTGTCCTTCACGCTGTCGCGTGGCGGACGGGGCTAAGGGATCACCCCTAGCTTTCACGCAGACCTAGGAAGCCCCGGCAGACCTAGACCAATGTCTTAGGGCCGCCGCTTCCGACGGCGGGTCGGCGGCCTCCTCGGATTTGGAAGCTTCGGCGGCTTTGTGCCGCCTCAGCCCCTTCATCCTCGTTGGTTGCGGCCTTGCCGCAAAAGAGCAAAGTTATGCAACCCCATTTTTTTTTGGTAACAATTCCTTTTTTTTTTTAAATAATTTCTAGTAAAGGATAAATCCTAACTAGAGGTCCTTCTTGCGAAAAAATTTCTGGTACGTGGTTCATTCTGGTGAAAAAATTTCTGGGAAATGGTACATTCTGGCGAAAATTTTTCTGGGGAATGGTTCGTCTGGGGAAAAAAATTCTGGGGAATGGTTCTTTCTGGCGATTGGAATTCTGGGGATTTTTCATTCTGGGCAATGGTTTTCGGGTAAATGGAGTACAACCCCAGATTTCATTGAAAAATGCCCGGATTTTGCCCGGATTTTTTCACATCATTTGTCAAATCAAACAAAAAAAATGTGTTGCAATTATTTTTTTTAGCCACCAAAACAAAAAAATTTGAACAGATTTTGCAAAAATAATCATGAAAAGTTTAATCAAAACCTAAAATACGATTTTAAATCTGTCTATGTATTTTGAAGAAATTTGTTTAAAACTTCACTATTTTATATGATACACATTTTTGGATTATAGTGTGTTTTTTCGTATAATTTTGAAAATAGCTATCAAAATGGTTACAAAACATCGTTTGAAGAAAATAAAGACTGATATGCCGAAAAACTATTACATAAAATCATCCAGTCGACCCCTGCAATTAACTTTTTCAACTGGCTTCATACAATTCCTAAGTTCCTTTTTTTATAAGATACTAGCTGATCCCGTACGAACTTCGTTTCGCTTTTAACTTTATAGATGATGATTTTGTATTTGATTGGTAATTGGGACGCATTTTCACGAAAAAATGGCTTAAAATACTAAAAGAAATTGCAAGCGACCTAATTGCTTGTCTACCAAACGGAAATTCAAAATAAGTAATTGATTGACCGTCGATAAGAACACTCGAGTACGATTTTTTTTTTCTTTTTCGGATGCATAACAACGAAATTATGTCTAAAATATTTTAAAGGTAATCTGAACAACCCCTTTTCTGTCGTCTGATTCAAAATTTGAATTCATAAATCAATTGTCCGTTTTGAAAAACACCCGTGAATGAATTATTGTCTGGATCTCATGCATAATAGAACAATTATTGCAAAAACATTAAACAGTGAATGTAGACGACTCCTTTTTCTGTTGTCTAAAAGAAAGTTAGTCATCAGGAATCGATTCCTTGTCCTGCAAAACTCTCGTGTTTGAATTTTTGCCTCGATATGATGCCTAACCACGTAGTTATTGCAAAAAGAAATCGAAAACATTATAGACGACCCCTTTTACTGATTCCTTGTCAAAATTTGACACGTGAAATCAATTACATGTGCTTTAAAACTCCCATGTGAAAATTTTCACTATAATTCGATGTATAATCAAGACAATGGAGCCTATTCTGAGAGTTACGTGAGTAACGTGCAAAATTTCACATTGTTTTGCTGACTCCAGAAATCGCTCTAGACTAGAAGTATCAGCTCAAATGTACTGTGATCGATTTTTGGAGCTCATTCATACTAACGTTTTTTCTCTGAAACATTTTCTGGAGTCAGGATAATGAAGTGAAATTTTGTGAGTCACGTCACTCGACTCGCCGAATAAACTCCAATATAACAAAAACAGTGAACAGATATGGATGACTATTTTTGTCGACCCCTGACTCAAGATTTGAAACCTTAAACAATTGAGCGTCTCTCAAAACTTCTATGTGAAAATTTCTATCTCAATACAATACAATACAATGCATAAAGACCGTCAACAGTTTCTCAAACTTCTTCGGTCGTAATAAAGTCGAATAAAGTAAAAAAAAAAAAAAAAAATAACGTCAATACCGCAAAAACCTCAAACAGTCTATGAGGACGACCCCTTTCGCAGACCTCTGAATTAAAATTCGACTCATGAAATCAATTACTCGTGCCTTGAAACTCCCATGTACCAATTTTCCATATTAATCCAATGTATATAAGCATTAAAATTGCAAAAATAGTGTTAATATGGACGACTCCTTTTGCCGACCCCTTCTACAAAATTTGATGACTGGAATCGGAATCGAGGAACGGACCTCAAAATCCCCGTCGTCCCCGTCTCAATCCAATGCATAATAACGTCAATTTCGTAAAAACATCAAAAAGTTTATATGGACGACCCCTTTTGCCGATATTGAATTTTGTGTCAGATTCAATATCTGGTATAAATTTTCCTAATTTCAAAACCCCTTAGTCAAATTTTTGTCACAATCCGACGAAAAATAACGTCAATATCGCGAAAACAATATTTGTCTTGTATGGACGACCCCCTCTAAAAGGGGTCATCCAAAAATCTGAAAACATTTTTCACCATTCCTGGTCCTAATGAGCATCCATGCCAAATTTCAGACCTCTAGCTTTAAGAGCTGAGTCTATAGAGGACAAACAAACAGACAGAAATTGCTTTTTATATATATATAGATTTTGGTCATTAAAAATTTTAAATTCAAAGAGTTTGCTGTAATAATTGACAATTCCAATAACCTGAAGATTGCCTATATAAATTTGATTTGAACAGGCACTTCCATTATAAAATACAAGAAAATCATTAACGAAAAAGTGCTCCCTTTCACCTGTTGACCTTGATATTGATAATTTCGAAGCTAATGATTTCATATTTTTAAATAGGGATATTGTTCGAAAAATTCGAAGGGAATATTAAACGTTTTATAACGTGACCCATTCCAGCGTGACGTCACAAAGTATGAAGAACATTTTTATGTTATGTATGTATGTATGTATGTTGGTTATCCACCATGGGTGCACGGATTCACCGCAGTTTCTGCCAAAGTATGGGTTCACATACATTCCTTAGATTATTAGGTTCGACAAATCTCCAATGAAGCGCGCCACCATACCCGGACACCCCATGGCTTCGTATGAACTGATATGAGGTGAATGTATTGCGTGTGTTGATGTAGGTATATTTTGGAAGAACGAATCAATCAGGTGGGCTAGTTTACTTACAGGTATTCCGGCATCCGTGTATATACCTGGCCAGCTGGCAACTGATTTAACATTTTTATTATATAGTCAGTTATAAGAGAAAACACATCTTACCTGTCGGCCCGCTTATGGGATTCGAACCCAAAAGTTTTTCTTGCCGATACCGGGAATCGAACCCAGTACGCCTGGCGTACCAATACCAGACTCGCGCCAGCCTATCCACTAGACCACATCGGCGCTCATGAAGAACATTTTTATGTTATTGTATATAAAGTTTACGGTTCAGAGCGCCCATTGAGAAAAATTGTACTTTTAAGTTAAGAATTTAAATTGCTACAATTTAGAATCAAAAATATTTTTATGCAGCGAAGCATTATCAAAATATAAAAATAGAAATCGTGACGTTAGAACGCGCCACTTTTCCACTTGTCTGATTTTTACCAACTTCTTGACACACGGTTTTGCAAAGCGTTGTGACGTCACGATATTTTATATTCAGCTACATGAATTAAATCAAAGTATAATTTTTAAATTAGATCTTAATTTATAGCAAAAAAGCTTAGAAACTCAACAAACAATGTGATTTAGTGATGAAATAGATCCATCTATTCCCAGAGAAGTAAGTGCATAGAATCCAAAAAGGTTCATATAAGTAGATATTGTTTCAACACTGCGCACATCAATTTTATTAGAACTTTTTTTTGTGCAATCCCGTGAATATTGTTTTGAAAAACAATACTAGGAAAAACTCATTCGTCAAACCGTTTTAATGTGTTTCTGAATTATTAATATTTAATTACAAAGAACGGGAAAGTAATCGATCTATTCATAAGCTGGCGGAATCCCCCTTTGATCTATTGAAAGTTTGTTAATGGACACTAGAGTTCCCAAATCAGCCGACTTATAAAAATAAGTCGTATAAGTTGCACGCAAAAATTGATCTTCGGCCAAGCACAAAGTTCTATGCTAAATTTGGGGATCAGACCACGAGAAAAGATGTCACAATGATCCTGAACTTTGCATGGAAGTACGAGAAGGAACTTAAAAATCAAGTTTTGCACTCAATTCAAAAGTCTCTATCGGCCGATTTCTTTTTGTTATAGTTTTTCACGAAGTTTTAATTATGACAAAAATTTCATCCCAAGGTTTAATTTCGATTAGAGTTATGATCAAAAAAATATATTGAGTTTCAAAAATGAGTTTCTGAAGGGTCATTAACAAAAATTACAAGAATGGTCGTTAAACGACGCTTAGAGACCCATTTTTAAGTTTAATAACTATTTATAATAACTCTTATCAAAATGCGTTCTTCAGATGAAATATTGTCATAATTTAAGCCTTAAAATCACTCAAATTAGAAGAAAAATCGGTTGATTCAGACCAAAATTATTTGTGCAAAACTGTTTTATTGTTCATCTCGAAGAAAATTCCCCAAATTCTACACACACTTTAGGTTTGTTGCACGACTTCTTTCCGTGGTACAATCTGGACCAAATTTTGCATGGGTCCTTGTGCTAGAACATATTTAAATTTGTTTCATTTTGTAATCAGTTAAATATCTCTTTTGTGGAATTTGATGTGAAAATAGGGTTGAATTTAGTAAGGTTCTTTTAGGAGAAAATTTCAATAAAGACATTTTTTTCAAATCTACATATAAAAAAATGAATGTTTGCCTGTCTGTCTGTATCCTATAGACTCGGAAACTACTGAACCAATAATTGTGAAAATAAGTATATAAGGGTTTTTGGGACCGAAGATAGTTCCTAAAATACTTTCAAACGGTTTTGACTTGAAGGAAGGGGGGCTCCCATACAAAATAATAAAAATATGACATTATTCGAACAATTTTCAGAAAAAACTGAACCGATCAATGTGAAACTTGGTGTGTAGCCGTTTTAAAAACTGGGAATGGTTTTCAAAATACTTTCGACCCCTCCAAATCCAAAAAGGGGGGAGGGTTCCTATACAAAATTAATAAACATTTTACACCATTCGTATAATTTCGTAAACTACTGATCCGATCAACATGAAATTTGATGTGTAGCCATTTTCAGGACCGTGAATGGGTTCTATAATACTTTCAAACCAATTCAAATCCAAATAGAGGGGCTCCCATACAAATTAACAGAAATTCGACACAATTATAACAAATTTTGGAAACTACTGCACCGATCAAAGTTAAATTTGATGTTTAGCCATTTTCAAGATCGGGAATGGTTTCTAAAAAACTTTAAAATCCCCCCAAATCCAAAGAACGGGGGTCTCTTACAAAATTATAAATAATTTGACACAATTTGTACAATTATCGGTAATTACTGAATCGATCAACGTGAAATTTGGTGTGTAGCCAGTTTTGAGGCTGGGAATGGACTCTATAATACTTTCAAACTCCTCGGAATAAAAAAAAGGGGCTTCCTTGCAAAATTACCAAAAGTTTTTAACAATTTTATGAAGAGATTAACCACCGTAATTTTTGTTTGTTACTTTGATTTATCGGCCTAGCGGTGAAAAGTGATGTCCTTTTTAGTAGGGACATCTAAAGATTATGAAATTTTTATATAGATGGATAGAAGGTTAGAAGAAATGAAAGATGGTGAAAATGAGCGGGTAGAATTTGTCTAGAAGCATTACCATCACATACCAAATTTTTGTTCCTCACGAGCCTACTACTATGAAGTGGTAGATACAGATAGAGTTGCATCTACCACCACACATTAGTAGGCTTAGCGTGGTCCGCCCCACAAGCGAGAACTTGTAGTTACTACTACAAGTTCTCGCTTGTGGGGCGGACCACGCTAAGCCTACTAATGTGTGGTGGTAGATGCAACTCTATCTGTATCTACCACTTCATAAAAATTTGGTATGTGATGGTAATGCTTCTAGACAAATTCTACCCGCTCATTTTCACCATCTTTCATTTCTTCTAACCTTCTATCCATCTATATAAAAATTTCATAATCTTTAGATGTCCCTACTAAAAAGGACATCACTTTTCACCGCTAGGCCGATAAATCAAAGTAACAGTTTTTAACAATTTGAACTATTTCCGGATTTTTTTTTTAATTTGAATATAGGGGAGGAGCGGGCTATATGCGCCTATTAAGCAGAACACTGATTAAATCAGATATCACATCGAATATGTGTACAAAACCTATATACACGTGTGCAGGCATCTGTTTTCTATGCATTGGAGTAATTTTTATGTTAAAATTTTCTTCTGTTTCCAAGAAAACGATTTTATTATAAGTGTTGTCTAAAATGCCGAACCTCGAACCGTGCGGGCTAAATGCGCCTATTTATGTTTTGAACAAAATTTCTGTTTTTTGGGCAATATTTCCGTACAATTTCATCGAAACTGCTAGAAGGTAATAATATCCGTACGACAAAGCTGAAGTTTGATAAAAATCTATGTATATTATAATTTTATGGAATAAAACAAAAGTTAGGGTTGCCATACTATGGAGGAAATTCATCCATGAGAGAAACTTTATAAAATCTGTTTTTAGAACTTCAATTCTCTCTTAAGATTTTATTCAGAGCTTAGATTTGAAGGTTCAATGATAATAATCATTTATTTATTGTATTTAACCTGTTATTTAAGGATGGAGGCATTTTACCAACATGATGGGGGCATACAAAAACACTCTATTATTCCACTATACAA
Source organism: Uranotaenia lowii (assembly GCF_029784155.1). Classification (NCBI taxonomy): domain Eukaryota; kingdom Metazoa; phylum Arthropoda; class Insecta; order Diptera; family Culicidae; genus Uranotaenia; species Uranotaenia lowii. The sequence goes on along the minus strand of NC_073693.1, from coordinate 118,551,705 downwards.
TCATTATTAAACCTCCACAAAAGCTGAAATATGTTTAATTTCTTAAGTTCATTTGAGTAAGAAACAAAAATCATCCTAGTTTTTGTTTTAAGCTTCCTTACGTATAATTTTAAAAAGTCGAAATATTACATCAAAATGTATCAAAACCTTGTATGATTTTTTAATTTTTTTGGAGTTTGTAAATTCAAAAAATTCTGTCTTGCCTTATGTTCTAAGCGTATCACCCTCAAAATGCATTGGTCAGATAAGTTGTCTAGTCAGCCATTTCATCAAACAGCCGTAGGGTCATTTAACCCGATAGGCCCATTTAGGAAACCTTTCCCCTAGTTATACTATGAAAAACTTTAAAACACATTGAGGGTTTCATTTCTATGATTTTTTTTTATATTTTCGATTCCAGTGTTCAACAAGACGATTAAAAAAACCGCGTTTATGCGAAATAAACTACATTTCATAGTTTCGTTAAAAATTTTACAATAGATTTCGACAAAGGAAATTAATTTTCGTGACGTCACATCGCTTTCTTTACCCAGGTGCAACTCAGAACCTTCTGAACAGATTTTCATTCTGAAAATAGCATTGCATTCCTGTCAAGAAGTCTGAAGAGACCTCATTTAACGACTCATAAAGGAATCATGAATTGAAAAACAGTAATATTTTTGTGACATCACAGCGCCTAAAAATAGAAAATATTATCACCGATTCTAGAGCGTAGAATCTCAGTGATTATTAGGTATCTCATACCATTCTATAAAAAACAGTTTTTTTTAACTCATTTTGCAATGACTTTTTTGACATAGCAAGGTTTTTGACAAAGTTTTGTTTCAAATAAAGAATAATGGAGGCCCTCAGGATCAGAGGGTCGCAAGTGCCAAAGCATCAATTTTGAGTAAAGTGTAGCTAACGGTTCTTCATTCTTCAATGTACATTTGGTGCAAATTGATTGAATTAAAATTGCTCGAATTTGAAAAATATTAGAAAAATCGAGCACCTTCCCAACTTTGAAGCGCGTTTTCTCGAAACTATCATTTAGGCATTTGCACCCCTCTGATTCCAAGCGTCTCAATTGATAAAATTGATTTATTTTCACACTCAATTTTTCATTTTCAACAATAAGTCAATTTTTAAAAAAGATTTTCTAAAAAATGTATTTTTCCTCTTGTCGCTTTTAGCATGGATTCTTCCAGGTTCATGCTCAAATTGTCGATTTTATAATCATCAATCACGTTACCATTGATTTGCATAAAAAAATTATGTCTCCCTTTTTAGGCACCTCATCACCATATTCGTCATGCAATTCCACTGCTGTAGTGCTGTAAAACCGATTGAATATGGAAGTATCATATGCCTGGAGACGCTCTCGCAGGCTGTCTAAGAGTAACTTTTCTTGTTAAATATTCCAAAATTGAAGCAAACTTGCAGAATCGAAGAATTTGAAAAAAAATAGTCATTCTTTAGGAGGTGAGAGAGCGCATTATTCACTCCTTTTGATTGATTAGTTCTTAAATTCTGCAAAACTTGTAAGGGAGTATCATCCCCCCTTCCTATCTCCCCATTTGATAAAGGCGTGAGTGCTTAGAAATATTTCGCGCACTCAAATACCCTTTGATGCTAAATTTGATTTAATTTGCTCGATTTGTTTTCGAGTTATGCAAATAATTTGTATGGGAGCCTCCTTCCCTCTTTATATTCCCCCACAGAAAGAAAAGAGTGACTTTAATTTATCATAGAAACATTTCTTGTATTCAAATACCATCCCATGCCAAATTTGTTTGCATTTGCTGGAAATTTCTCTAGTAAATCTCCTCTCGTTTCCTCCTCTCGTTTCATTTTTCCCCGCTGGAGAAAGCTAGGCGTCTCAAATAACCTTAGAAACATTGAGAGGGAAGGATCCCAAACTATTATAGGAACTGTCATCGGCCTCAGAAGCCTCCAACTACCAAGTTTCACGTTAATCGGTTCAGTAGTTGCCGAGTCTATAGGGAAAAAACAGACTGACAGACAGAAAAATAAACATTTTCCCTGCAAAGATCACTGAATTGTCTGCATAAGAAACTGTTAGAAAAAGAACAGACACACACTCATATTGACCCTTTGAATATTTGCTAGCAAATCCTTTTGAGCCTCTCGAGTCTTCTTGCCTACAGATAACAAAAATCAATCTGAGCTCTGAGAAAATATTTTAACTCATTTTTTGTTTTTATTCTAATTCAAAAATAAATTTGTCCAACGACTGAATCATATTTTTAGATTACAATTGCGATAACCCGGAAAATGTAAACATAATAAATATTCTTTGAATATTTTTTAGAAACACGTTAAACAATTAATTGTCCTTTAAACAGCATGTTGAACTGTTTGCTGCTGTGGAGAACGATAAACGATACAATTTGAAATAGTTTCTTTAAAAAGTAGGTTTTAATATTTTATGAAGAGTGAAGTTTTTTTTTTATTTGGTTTTCTATTGTGGATAAAAACGACAAATCATAGCTTCCGTTAACAAGTAGATTTTATTTAGAAAAAAAAAAACATGAATGAATATGTCTTTTGTAAAATTGAACAAAGCACTCTAACTGGATTATAAGTTTTAGGGATTTAAAAATAAAAACCTGTTAGATGCAATCAGGTTCGATTGCTTTCCCGGAATCCTAAATCAAATCCAAAGTCAATCAAGGCTCAAATTCCGATCCGATTCAAATCCGAAATCGAATTCAGAGGGCGCCCCAGCTGGCCGCTTTCCAGTCGCATCGGTCGGAAAATGTGCTCCCGGCAATCAGACAAATGGAATTCCAATGTATCCCTGTCGTCGTTAGATTCCGGTTTTAATTGTTTCGTGTTTGTATTTTTCAATTTTTTTCTATCACTGTTTTCTTCTTTTTCTCTCTCGTTTGTCACAGGCGACACCTCATCCTATCGTGTCAGGGACGACTGAACATATTTCCATTCGATGATCCGCTGTGTTCATTCGCGTTAGAAAGCAGTAAGTATACTACTAGGCTTAAGGTTTTCAACATGAGAAACATATTTGATTTGGGAAAACAAAGGTTTTTGCTTCGTTAAGCCTGAATTTGTGAATGCAATCATAGAAATGCTAAATATAGTCCATAAATATTTCTAAAGTTATACATTAAGGTAGGATAATAATTGTAAAATGAAGAACTAATAAAAGGAACAAGGGTTTAATTTTTTTCCATACTATGCATACAATTTTGGAAAATTCTACGATTTCCTTTTCACCTTATTCCGATTGAATCGTTGTTGGAGAATCGAAAAACACTAGAAAACCTACCTTTAAACAACAAATCCTGTATTGATTATCTGCAGCTACCGAGTTAGAGTGTTGCTTTTTTTCCGAACAGATTCTCGTTTGCTTTAATCTTAATTGAAATCGCGCTCGAAAGCACACAAATGTGATTGGGGATTTGGTAGAATGTGGATGGGTTTGGTGTTTCAATTCGTTCTAGAAAATTTTCTGCATTGCACCTCGGATGGCGGACGGCGGTGGCGAATCCTTAACACAGCCTTCACAGCTCGTTGCCGGGTGAGATCAGAAATTACGATTTCAGCATGATTTTAAGGATAATTCGCTTCCCCGCTTTGGATTGGTTATTGAAATTCTCTCTGCGGCATCAAAGTTGGGTTGGTTTTTTAATGTTAAATGTAAGAGAAATCAGCTCCTTAAAATTGAAAGCGTTCAAAAACTTTAAACACAGAAACTTTCAAATGTTTATCAAATACACCTTCAATAACAAATCAACTAAGAACTTCTTGAAAAGGTTAACATTCCATTCATGATTATTTTTCATCTTAATAAAAAAAAACTCCACATTTTTATGGGATGATTTTCCAAACATTTTTTCGACGCTGCACTCCCCAGATTGGTGCCATTAGGTGAAAAACTTACTTTCTTCAGCTTAATTTATTGAAGCACAACCTTTCGCAATCGACAAATTTGTATGGAGACTCTCGACAAAATGTATGAAAAATCAACAAACTTCCGCTCTTTATGCTCTAAAATATGCCTCCAGTTTGCTGTATAGCTCAAAATTGCTGAATTTATATTTCAAATAATGAGAAACAAGTTGTAACGGGATACGAGTTTACTGTGGTGAAATATTCGTAATTAAAGGTATGATTTTTTTTTCTGATTTCGTTGCAACTCTGCAACTCTGAGCCGTGTAGCATACTGGAGGCATATTTTAGAGCATAAAGAGCGGAAGTAATTTGATTTTTCATACATTTTGTGGAGAATTTCTACACAAATTTTAAGTCGATTGCGCCAGCTCGTATTTCATCCAATTGACCTGAAACTTTTAGAAACTTATTATTTTGCAGCATTTTGCTGCCTGCAAAAATTGCTAAGCGACCTATTTTTTCAAAATTTTAAATTCAGGATACATTAAACAAATTCCAGCGTTTGAATCCCATAACATGTCGGCTCGTGGAAAGGTCCCTAGCAAATAAAAGTAGGGTGAGTGCTCCTACTTTGGACCTAGAGCCTACTTTAGTCCTAAATTGCCGAAAAATGTAAATCATTCATTTTCATAGCATAGGATAAAGATATTCCTATGCACACAATGAGCTCTTATTCTTCCTGAATACTACCATACAGTTATTTGCTAAAAAAAATCTTTCTGATAAAATTTTCAACGTTTTTAAAAATGTACCTCCTTTTCAGTGATAAATCAAACAGCTTTATTAGTGGGGCCTGTTTTGAGAAATAAGAGTGAATAAAGAAAAATCTCGTTTTTTACTGTTCAAGCCAAAGTTTAAAGGGAAAATACTTTAACTGTGAATAAAATGAACCATTTTACCTATTTTTTCTATAATAAAAGAAAATCAATGGAAAACCCGGAAAATTTGTGAAGGGTCCAAAATTAGGAAACTTCCGACTTTGATGTTCCATTTTTAGACTTGACATCACCGAAACTTTGAGTTGATTTCCACAAATCAATAAGGGTTCGAATTTTTAATTAAGGGGGAATTCAAAACCAATACTGAACATTTCTAACATTTTTGCCAGCTTTTCGTTAATTAACTACATGTACATAAAAAGTTTCAGCTATTGTTTTGCTGATAGAGCTGAAAGGGAGTGAAAGTGTTTGAGATATTCATAACAGAAATTAAAGTGTTTTTTAATCGTCTAAAAGCTGTAATATATTTTATGATAATATTTGATTGAAGATTACATTCTTAATGTATTTGTTTATTTATTTTCAAAAAATCAAACTTGTAAAGGAATTTTAGTTCTAGGTCCTATGAAAGGAACCACCCAGACAACCATTTGATGGGTATTTCGAATTTGCAACGCAAATATACGTGCAATAATGTAGCAAAACCAGTATATATGTACGTATCATTTTGGAGGCCATATAGGTACATTAGCAAACATATTCTTGATTTGGATTGTATTAAATTACGATTTGCACGACTTGTCATGCGCATCATTTACGACTACTCTGATTCTTTTTGGAATAAACTTTGATAATTAACATCATCATATAGATGATTGAGGTTGTAATATACGACATTTTTCGTAACAATAACAGCAAAAAATGGAAAGTTTGACGACTTATTTGGTCGTCTTTTGCGATTCATTTTCCGTCAATTGAATAAAAATAAGATTATTATTTATTTTTGTACTTTTAACAAATTGGTTTATTCATCCCCAAAAACAATAAAAATAAGATTATTTCAAAGAAATGCGTTTTTTGCTGTTTATATCGTTCAAATTTATTATTTGCCTGATAGCAGATTTTTTTCAACGTTCATGAAGTTATTGTTAGTACCTGGACTTGATCCCCTGACCTGCAGATCTGCAGCTCATGACGGTTCCTCGACGCTATCTGGAATATATAAATTCAAGAGGATTTGCTTCAAAGGCATTAAACCAAAAACAATTCGTATATTTCTATAACTTAAATCTTTTAAATCGTAGAACACGTCATCGATGATCTAAAAATACATCAGCATTTTGAAGCCTCCTTAAATACGAGTCTAATCATCGATGTCGTATTATCATAAACGATTTGATTGAACTTATTTGTATTCTTTTACGATTGCCAGCAAATACGTTTTACGAAAATCATACATGCGAATTGATTTGCATAGGTATACGATTGCATGCACATTATTACGAATCAATGCAGTTATATACGATTTTATAGCATATATCTCCAAGTGGCAAGCAAAGTTGCGAGCTTATCGTAAATCGTATTTCATGTTAAAAAATAACATAATTTCGAATAATTTGTTGCATAGCACGACAAAATCTGTCAATCATGGCTTATCATCGCACTATGGGGCAGTTCCATACAATGAGGCGGCAAAAAGTATGATTAGGTGTTATGGAGTATTTTGTAATTTTTGAAAATTTTGTATGAAAATTATTGTTTTAAGTAACTTAAAATAAATTTATTCAAATTTTTTTTTATAAACTACTTCTAAAGTAGGATGCTTGGTGTTATTTTTTGACTCTACTTTAAATTTCCTTTGATAACCGGGTTTTAGACTAATTGATCAGTGAATGATAAATTTTATCAAGACATTTCATGAAACTCAATAGAAAAATGTGTGAAATGGTTGATCGATCATGAGAAACATTGTTTTCGACAAACCAACATCAACTTAAAACTCATCAATGGGTAAAAATTACCCATTTGCATGACATTTTTAGCTTTATTTGATTTTAACTCAAAAAACGGTGCTTCAAGGTGCCATTGTATTTTAAGGACCTAAACCTAGATGTTGATTGTGAAAAGGGTATGGGGAAATGCGGGGATTTTTTTTGGCAAGGCTTTATAGTTTTTGACTTATGAAAAAAATAAATATTTACTCATGATTATCATAGATCAATTTAGTGTGTATAAATTTCGAATGGTTCAATTGATAGGTTTTAATATGAGCTTTCATATGGTGTACTTTAAATTTAAGAAAAAATGTTTCCATAGAAATATATGTGATTTAAATTTTTTTCTTCATCATATAAATTTTTCAATTTTTCAAAGTCTGATGTCTGTGGTGCGTTCAGTATCCAAGATAATGAGTTGAAAAACTGGGAATATCTTTGTCAAATATTAAGTTATTGACTAGTAAAAAACAAAAAAACCATCCGATAAAGTTCAGTTTTTGACTTTTTGCCGCCTCAAACCCCATAGTGCATCGTCCTAGACAACCATTTGGTGGTTATTTCGAATTTGCAACGCAAATATACGTGCAAATATACGTGTAAACATATCGTATATAATGTAGCAAAGCCAGTATATACGTATTAATTTGGAGTCCATATAGGTACATTAACACACAATTTCTTGATTTGGATTGTATTGCTGTAATAAAATCATGCAATGTATTCAAATACGATACAGAATATGCATGGGCCGCACATTGTAGGTGCAGATCTACGAAAATGAGTTTAAATTACATTGTATACGATATAATCTGTAAAATAAAATACGTCTTCTGGTTGTCTGGGGTATATCGGTCGTTTCACAGATTTTTTGCGAATTGTCGTACACAAAGGTCGAGTTCATATGAACATAAATACGAGTCTCTCTCCTTGTCGTAATAAAATCATGCAATGCATCTAAATACGATAAAGAATATGCATGGGCCGCACATTGTAGGTGCAGATATACAAAAATGAGTTTAAATAACATTCTATACGATATTATCTGTAAAATAAAATACGACTTCTGGTTGTCTGGGCAGTTCAGTACCAAAATAGGAACAGAAGGTTCAAAGATGGAAATTTTGATCATCCATATCTTTTTAAATCTTCCAATTAGGGTGAAACCTTTGTTGAAAATTCTCATTGAAACTTGCAGATAAGATCTTGAACTATGAATAAATTTCTTGAAAGATATAAACCTGCCGTCCTTTTATGAGAAAAACATGATTATTTAAAAACAACCGCTTAATGGGTCCAAAGTAAGGCAACTAATCCTATGTATTTGTTGATTTGTAGAAAACAAATGATTTGCCAAGATTCTGCTTCTGTGAAATAAACAACGATTTTCAAAACCAAAACTTTGATTAATGCAGTTTTTTAAAGCCTAAAAAAGTAATCTCGTACGTACCCTTTGCAACCTAGGATCTTTGCTAACCGATTATACTTTAATAATAATCTCATGATGGTTTTACTTCGTTATTGTCTGGTTTTACCAGCAGAGAATTCATAAAAAAACGCATAAAAGTGGCTCAAAAATAATCAAGTTTTATTAGTTTCGCAACAGCTATTTCCACTAAGTTGCCCTCAGTTTCATTTAAGTATTGGACCGAAAAGTAGCAGAAATTGAAGGATGAGGATGCAGCCTCCAGATAAGACGAAGCAAAAATTGGAAAAACTGATCAATATCATATCATGACTGAAAAAAGTGTGCGACGGCCGATTTTAAATACCAAGAATAAAGAAGAAATTTTTCTTACAAAAACGATAAACATTTTTTTTTTTCAAATTTCTTCATGAATGATCATAAGATAACCTTCATTTTTTTCATAGAAAGTATTTCGATCAAACGAATTGTTTTTGAGAAACACTCATTCATGACTGTCCCATTTCTAAAAGAACTAAGCTTTTAATCTCAACTGGATAAAATAACTAATTTCTCTGGCTTGTGCAAAACTGTTAGTTAGCTTCTAAAATAAAAAATAAGGTATAACAAGCCAGATAAATATACCTACACAATAAAATTGAATAAACTTAGGCCGTTTATTCTACTACGATGCTGGATTAGTTATTTTTAAAATCATTTAGGGTTAATGATCTCGAGCGGAGCTTAATAGCTCAATTCAACGCAACTCGAAACAGTTGATAAAGCGGGTATCGGTTATATCCGAACGATTTTTTTTAAGTTCAGTGGATAGATCTTGGTTTCTGCTTTCTAATGATGATTTGTAGAATATTTTAGAGTAAATCCTTATAACTTTACAACTGTTTTAATGTGGTAAGGATTCTGATCTTGAGCGGAACTAAAATATGATCTTGAGCGGAACCTTTTTGTTCCGTCAACAAAGCGTAACTGTAAAAACTTCAATCATATTTCATTTTTAAAGATTTTAAAGTCAAAAAATTAATGTTTTACGTAAATAGCAGCGTTTCAAAGTTGTTCTAAAAATTTCCGTTTAAAATTATGTCTTACTTTTAAACAGATATCCAATTCATCGATTCTCTAAAGTAAAATTTTAGTTTTTTTTTTATTTAAAAATTAAATTCGTTTGTATATTTGATCAACTATTTGAATGTGCGCGTTAAAGGTCATACTGCCCGAACAACTTTTGAAGGTAACGATAAAGTCTGTTATACAAAAGAAGATGCTTTTATTTATTGATTTTGCAAAAAAGCTGCATTTTGCTCTTAATGAAGGTGTTTTTGAGAAAAAAAAATCTGTTTTTTTTTTATTTGATTCAAAAATTCTGTGATGCATTTCTTTAAATTCGTTGAACATTCTTATTATGTTTTAGTTGGGAAAAATCAGTTTAAATTGAAAATCTTTTCATACTTTTCTAATTCAAAGTAAGAAACCTAAATTTTATATTGACGAAACAAATAATAGTTCAAATTCAAAAGATCTGTGAAATCTGTGAATACTTCAAAATTTTGTGTTCCGTAACACAGATTCTGTGATAAAAATTTGCTCAAAATTCCGTGAAATTGCAGATTTTTCTGTGATTTTGGCAACCTTGCTCTAAACAACTCATTCATAGAGGAAAGTTTATAATAAATTCCAGTTTCCTAACTATCACGATAAAATTTATTTATGTTAAAAAAATAATGGAAACTTTAAGTACTTAGCTTAATTGATAAAACAATGAACAATCATTTTCCAAACCGATTTCCATGAGCTCGAGTTCAAGTGTAAACATCAAAAGCTAGCGAATCGGATAGGTGTTCTATACCAGACCACCAATTGAATCGTTTTGTTTTATGAAATAGCTAACCCGGTGTGCTTTACTACACTTTGTAAATCTGAAGAATTTGTTTTAAAAATAATTTGAATTTTTGTTTAAAAGTATATTGTTATCAATTGTAATTTCAACATCAAGAACAACCCCTTGAAATGCAAGCTGCTTCATAAAGTTCGAATAGTTATAGCAGACTGATTCTTATTCTGAAATAATGACTTTATTTTATTGGCAACATTAGTTCTCGAATTAGGCTTAAAAATATGTATGAATATGAAAGCCTTCCTCCACTTTCCCGTTGTCCCTCAGGAAGAAAGAATCGAAAAACATTTCTTGTACCCCAAAAAATTAAACTTTTGGTGTGCCTGGATTGGTACGCTGTGACCCCAATTAAAGAAACTTTTGGTTGCAGTCGAACTTAATTTTACTTCTTTTCTATCCCTAAAGCTGATATAATGAGAAAAATTCAAGGGTGATCCATACATTCAGGGGTAAAAACCGCATGTGAGACATAAGGCAGCGCACCCAGCGGTTTATTTTGGAAGCTCGTAGTTCCGCTCAAGATTATATTTTACTTTTAAAAACTACGCGATAAATTGATATTTTGATGGAAAACTTGTTACAAAAACCAGAATAATGCTTTTTGTGAGTTTTTCTACCATTTTATCAATTGAGAATCAGTTTATAACGGTCAAGGGTTATATATATTAACGTTCAAAGTCAACATATGTAGATTGTTGAAAATTGCAGCAGAAATGCAAATTTTTTTCAAATGTTTCAATAACTTTATTCCATTTCATAAATTTTAGCAAAACTGACAACGTTTATATGAAAAGATCTTGAATAAGTTTTTTTCCAACATTTCGATAAGAATGATAAACAATCATTGCTTAGATCTTAGGAAAAGTAAATGCGGAATCATTTACTTCTCTTCAAGATCATTTACCCTACTATTGCGCTCTCCAAGAATAGGGTACTTATTTCAAAAGTTGATTCGACTTGTTTAAATGATGTTTAGCACTTGAAATTTCACACAAGTTTCTGGAATTTTATAATTCGTGCTTGTACACCTTTTTGTTATTTCGGCAGTCTCTGAAGTGAAAAAACTGATGTTCATACTATTTTTCTCAGCTTAACGTTATTCTAATCATATTGAACAATTCGTCTAGTTGAAGTCCTTCCGAAAAATTGTTACTTTCAAAAGTGCTATCTAGAAATAGTGACATCTAATGTGCCGTTGAAAATAACAAATAAATCAACATATGGCACTGTTTTTCGTCAATTTTTATTCCTTAAAAGAAACCGTTTGAAATTTTAGACAAAAAATTAGAACGTAGAAAATAAACGGAACAAACAAATTTAACAGTTTATTCCAGAGAATATTCGCTTCAGCTCCTGTTGAAATTAAAGAATTTTTTAAAGATATTTTTAATTACTTTTCTTCTGTTATATTAAACTGATAACTTTTTCGAAGGAAAGTAAAGCAGGCGTTGAAATGAGAAGACATGATTTTTTTTTCATCTCCTTTTCAAATTATAAATTGGAGGTTGGATTTATGTTATCGCCCGTTTCTGATGTTTAATATTCTTTTTTGGGCTATTTTTCGGTCTTGGATTTCAAGCAAACAACTTTCTTTTTGAAATGCTTGACGTTTTGACCATTTTTGATGGTCTTGCTCAACAATACTGGAATTTTATTTATTTCAAAATTAACAATGAGCATTGTTGAAAGTCTGATTTGAAGCTTGTAAACTAACTTGTCTTACGGTTCTGTTGTCAATAAGAGCAGTCTTTTAGTTGAATAATCAAGGCCAGAAACCTGTTATCTTCTATATAATCGATTTCACGGAAGAATCTTCCTAGGAAAAAATGAAAGCACGCAGCTTCGTTTTCTATAATTTACAATTTATTCCTAGAGGTTATTAATTCATAAGTTGCAAAAAAAAATCGTCGCAAACATTGTCCAAGCAACCAAAAGCTCGGATAACATACCTCTATCAGGTTTGATCAGCTTAATCAAATATACTAATACAACTTCTCTTCAGCTCAATTTTTTAGTAGCTAAACTCTAAAGTTGACAAAAAGTTCGCATAAATTGCTAAACAACTTCCAACCAGCTTCAAAAAGCACTTTTATAAGCAGCACAAAAATCGAAAAAAAATCTTTTTCGCTCCTTCAATGCCTTCTCAAGTCCACTGCTAATTGGATTCATATTAATCAACCATACTTGTTACTTAACAGACATCTAAATAACATGTTCTTACCAAGGCTCGAACCCGAGCTAACCGCTTGAAAATCGAGCACCACATTTGCTGCTCTATATGAACATAATGAGTAAGCAACGATTTTATTTGATGTGATGATTTTATTTAAAACGACTTTCTGGTACTTCATTTCTACTTTATTTCCACTTTTAAGTTGTTAAAAAGTTCTTCCGTTCAAAACAATCAGAATTAAGCCTTCAAATCTACTTCAAGTTTCGGCGATGTGGACCTTGTTCTCCTGAGCCACCCCTGCGGTCATGGGATTCGAAATGTATGCAAACTCTACCTCAATCATTAATAATAAAGTTCATTTTGTGATTCATTTCGGGTTCCATGACTCCAAGTGTATGTGATTAGTCAATCAAGATGAGCTAAACTTAGTTAAAGATTCCACCGATTGGCTAAGGGATTCCGCTATTTGTTTTTTTCGGGAGCATCTTTTCAAAAACTTGTTTATGTTTACATGTCGATCTTACTGTTTAGTAGATAGAGTTCGACAAAGTTACAGACACTTCTATAAACTCAACAAGGCCAAGTTTGAAAAATTCGGTCAGTGGTTTGCAAGCAATAGCGAACAACTGCATTCAACCTTGAACCTTGAAGTGTTGAAATCCAGTTTAATTCAGTACACTAGATATTCCAGCACAGTAAACTAGATTAATTTTAAGTCTATCGATATTTCATACTTATCGATGAGATTATCGCCCCCCAATACTTTACATCGGCAGTATCAAAACCAACGAAGCTTTCTTAGACATAAAACCCGAAATGAAAAACGGTTTCCACAAACCATTCAACTGCCTTCCTCTTTCTTCTCTTTTTCACCGTTTAACAAATGTTAGTTCACATAGTTCAGCGTACAAGTGCTACTTTATGTGGCTTATTCGGCTTACTGGCAGCTCTATCATTAGAGCACAAAACAGAACAGTCAAACAGCGTCGTCTGTAAGAATCGTTCTACGGTTTCGAAAGGAAAACGGCTAGCTAACTGGCAAGGGCCAACAATGCAATGCAATGGAAGTCTCGTTGAATAACTTGGAAAAGCTTACGGAGAGCAACCTCATTTATCACTCCGGGATGAAGTTTGCACAGCTGAGATGGATAAATGTATGTTTGTGTTTTCGTTCGTCCGTTTATTCTGTTCCAGCTTCGGCTTCAGCTCCTGTTCCCAGAATGATGTTCCGATTCCGCTACCCACATACCGACATTGAACCTAGGCATGCAGTCGGACATCGAGTTCAAATGCAATTTCTAAATGCGATATGAAGTATATACGTCTCCGGAGCTTTTGGCGACTGTCTCAAGGATGTGGAAGCCATTAATCTTGAGCAATATGCTGCCGTATGAGCACCGACGTTTTATTGATCAATCATTAGCAGTTTATAGATTTCATTCTGAGGAAAGCAAAAGGCTAGCCGTCTGGCGGTGATTTTGACCGAATAGAGTAAAGGAATTACTGTGTGATACTGCAGTTTTAATTAAGTCACTTCCATTCGTTTGATTATCGAAAGATTTAACTTTGATGTGGATTGGAAAAAAACCCTATTGAACATAATTTGGATTTTTTTTTATGATCTTGCATATCAAGAGAGTTGTGCCAATGTAACGAAAAGCGTAAAGCAAAAATCGATATACCTCACATTTGGTCCTAGATATGTCGATATTCCATGAGTACTAAACTCGGTGACCAACTTGAGTAGGTACTAAATCATATCATTTTCATCAAAATAAGTTCCTCTTTTTCGAATAGAAATGAATGTTTTTGAACAGAAAAGCATTTTTTTTATAAAAATTCCATGATTCTCGTAAAACTATAGTTACCCAAGTGGACAAAAGTGGTATAGTCTCAATCAAAGTTCACATTTGACTGAATTAATAAAAGGTGATCGAGAGATATATCCATTTTTTCGTAAGGGCTCAGTTTAGACTTCTGAATGAGCCTTAGAAATCAGTATCATGGAACATTTTTGCGCGTTCTAAGCGACTTATAAAATTCTTAAATCGTATTTAAATATCGTGCTTGCTAATGAACTTCTAACGTTCTTTTTATTACCATGCGGAACTTCTAACGAACTATTTGGATCTATGGAACTTCTATGGAACTTGTGTGTTGTTCGAGTAGTTTCGATTGTGGACGCCACTGTTTTAGAGCTGAGCACAGTTTATAACTTGTTTAGCTGTAATTATGGACCCAAGGGAAATATCCCAAGCAACCAAAAGTCCCATAAAACAGGTACAAAAACGCTTATTCAGTCCCACCATTGGTATGAAGTACGTTCTATGCAGCTCAAAATTTAAGTTCTTATTAATACTTTCAAGTTCCAAAACATGTCTTAATGATCTTCTATTCAGCTTCCAGCGGCCTCTTAATTCAGCTTTCGAAAAATCGCAAAATGAGCAAATGTGACTTACCAAATCCCGTATTGAGCACTTTTGTGCCCTTTATGTGACTTAAGTCCCGTATAACGTACGTATAGGTCACTTTTGCAGCTTTCAAGTCCGTTAATGAGTACATATAGTTCACTAATGGGAATTGGGCAAAACAAGTCACATACAACGTACATATTAATCACTTTTGCAACTTTCAAGTTCATTAATGACTACATAAAGTTCACTAAAGGGAATTGGGCAGTTGATTCTCTTTGTCAGCCAATATGCAACTTTCAATGCCCTCATTCAAGTAAATATGTGACTTTTGGTTGCTTGGGATGTCATTCGACAGGCGTGAAGTATGCGTTTGTATAGAACAAAACTAAAGATCAACAAAAAAGCGGGAACGAAAATAACATGATTATCAGTTTACAGAACAACATTCAAAAAATTATGAATTAAGAGCCCTACGGGAATATTAAGTTAAAATTAAGAGCTTACTTACTGGTTAAAATAACAGCTTACTTTTAGAGAATTGATGTAAGATTAAAATTGTATGCGAAGAGTAGATGAAGGAAATAGTTCGGGATCGTTTTTCACCTGGAACTACTAATGTAAGGTAAATATTCAAAACTATTGTACTTTATATTAACAATAAAATTTTCAGTTTTGTGCTGCATTGTAAAAATCTGCTACAAAAGGTGGTTTTTTGATTAGATCCGAACATCGATATTCTTTTTAACTTGAAACAGTTCAATATTTAGTGCTCATTTAGATTTTTTACCGAAAAAAAGTTGCCTTTTACTTATGAAGAAGGTGAATTGGACGTAAATGGGTGAAGGGTGAAACTTATAAGTGAAAATGATATATTGACTATATGCCCTACCCAAGTAACACAGATTATGCCAACTAGCATTAGGAAGTTTTATCATGGTTTAATTACGGCATTTTTTTGTGCAGCTCGTTTTATGGCGGTTTTATTATGGTCATGCAGAATGCTTATAATTTTTTTTCGACCATATGTTTTCAGATGGTTTTGAAAACGCTAATAAAACTTTTATTAAACATGCTGCACTAAACATGCACATTTTGAAAGAGTTGTGAATGCTTTTTTTAAACTATAATAAAACACAAACCTAGAAGTTTGCTCCAAGCTTTCTTTTGCATGTTTTATAATAGCACTCAGTGCATGATTATTAAACCGCCATAAAACTTAGTGACAGTTCTCGATCAAGATGTCAAAACAGGACACGCTCAGATTAGATAGCACATATTTGAATTGGAACTCCCATTTTTACACATTTTTGGTAAGTTATGCGTGTTGGTTTTGAGTTAAAATTAAAAAAAATACATCTTTGAAAACTTGAAATCACCGAAAGTGGTATGAATATCTTTACAATATGAGTATTGAGTAAAAGGGCCCAAATAGTAGGAAAAAAAATTGTTGCTTGACGCCATCATTAATTCAAGATGGCGGCTTCCGCTTTTCACCTAATAACCATATCGTGAAACCTTCACAATATGGTTATTAGGTGAAAGTAATAAGAGAGTAGAATAAGAGTAGAAGTCAAATTTCGTTGCCCGTCGCCATCTTAAATCCAAGATGGCGGCTACCACTCAACTTGAAAATACTGTAAATGACTGAAAATCGCATTAAACCTATATTATAGGGGTATAAGTTGAAAGAAATTAACCGGTAGAAGTTGAATTTCACTATCTGACGCCATCTTGAAATCCAAGATGGCGGCTTCCGCTAAACTTTAAAATGTAGTAAATGACTTAAAATGACATGAAACCCAGGTGGTAGTGGGTGGAAGGGCTTATCGAGTAGAAGTCAAATATTGCTATCTTACGCCATCTTGAAATCCAAGATGGCAGCTTTCTATAAACTTTAAAAATGCTCTAAAACATTGAATATCGCATGAAACCTCCAAAATATGGGTGTTTGTCAATTGGGATAAGCTATAAAAAGTTTATTTTTGCATTCTGAAGCTATCTTGAAATCCAAGATGGTGGCTTCAGCTGAACTTAAAAATACTGTAAATGAATGAAAATAGCATGAAACTCCCAAATATTTTGTATTGGGTGCTAAGGCTAAATACTTACTTACTTACTTAATGATCCCGCGCCGATCCTCCGGTGCATAGGGCCGTGGTAAAAGACCTCCACTGTTGACGATCCGGAGCCAGCGTCTTCACTTGGTCCCAGTCAAGATTCTCGTCTACAGTTCGGATTTCAGCGGCTAGGCTTCGCCGCCACGAGTTTCTGGGTCTGCCTCTTCTTCGATGACCTTCTGGATTCCAATCTAGCGCCTCTCTGCAAATCTCGTTTTCATCTCTTCGCAGCGTGTGCCCAATCCATCTCCACTTACGTTCCCGAATCTCGATTTCTAGCGCCTTTTGATGACACCGGCGATGTAGTTCCTCATTTAAGATCCAGTTGCCAGGCCACCAAGCGCGGATGATATTCCGCAGGCAGCGGTTTACAAATACTTGCAGCTTTCGCGTCGTTACCGCATATGTGCACCAAGTTTCGCACCCGTACAGCAATACGGATTTGACGTTTGAGTTGAAGATTCGGACTTTTGTTCGTAGAGAGATCTGGCGTGACCGCCAGATGTTTCGGAGACTCGCAAACGCAAATCGGGCCTTTCTGATCCGGGTTTCGATGTCTTTTTTGGTACCACCATCAGGCGTTATCTGGCTACCAAGATACTGGAAGCACTCCACTTTCTCAACTTGTTGCCCAGCTACCATGAAATTGGAGGGATTTCCTGTGTTGATCTCCATCGACTTGGTCTTTCCGACATTGACTTTGAGACCTGCTGCCTTGGAACTTTCGGTGAGGTCGTCGAGTTTGCTCTGCATGTCCGGTTGTGTTTGGGCGAGCAAGACAATATCGTCAGCCAGGTCAAGGTCGTTCAGTTGCTCCATTGTTGAAGGATTCCACGGCAATCCTCGGTTCGGTGCACAGTCAATCGATCCAATCAGAATCTCATCCATTACGATTAGAAAAAGTAGCGGTGATAGAATACATCCTTGTCTCACTCCAGCAGTTACTAAGGCTAAATGATAGAAGTCAAATATCTGTTTTCGCGTTTCTCTGAAAATCTGTAAGTGACTGAAAATCCCACAAAAACCACCACAATACAGACCCCGTTCGTTTTTGGCAACATTCGATTTTGACAACATCGAATTTGGCACATGTGCCTAAATCAGACGGTTAACAGGAACAACATAACCCTATAGTTTTCGCAAGAATAAGACCAATACAATTCAAACATAATAGCATGATAGGAATAATGGAATTACATAAATGGCAAAAAAAAACAAAAACTATAAACAAAACAAGAAAAGTGCTAAATGCATTAGAAACATAATGAAAAAATAATAAAAGTGATTTAAAATGATCTAAATTGACTTAAAATAGTAGTTTTAATGTAGTATTACTTGAAAAAAGTAGTGTTCAAGCGATTTTCATTGATTAACAGTATTTTAAATTCAGTGGAAGCTGCCATCTTGGATTTCAAGATGGCGTCGGAAAGAAAAAAATCGACTTCTAGTTTAGCCCTTTCACCCGTATAGTGGTGGTTTAATGCGACTTTTTGTCAGCATTAAGCATTAAAAGTTGAGGGGATGCCGCCATCTTGGATTTCAAGATGGCGTCTGATAGCGAAAGTCAACTTCTACTCGTTAAGCCCTTTCGCCCGATACCCATTTTTTTGGGGTTTCATGCGATTTCAAGTCATTTACACCATTTTAAAGTTCAGCGGAAGCCGCCATCTTGGATTTCAAGATGGCGTCAGACAACAAAATTTGACTTCAACTCATGATTTATTCCACGGGTCATTCAAAACCAATCCCTTTTCATTCAAAAAGTCTGTCCTCATTTACTGTACTAATGATTAACAACTCAGAAATGAGGAACTCATCCTTAGCGTGTAATTGGTTGACTTGCGAGAGAAACGTCAAATCGTAGCTTTTTTTGGGGTCATCATTAAACCATAATAAAACTATGAATTGACTCACGCCATATTGGTTGCAAAATCGAAGGGCACAAAATGACGCCATGTTGATGGATTCACAATGCAAGCATTGGAAAATTTTTTTTCAGGCCTTTTTCCATCAATTCCATCATGATTGACCATCAGATTTGACGAGGCGCATTTAATTTAAGATACTATTTCATATACATTTTACCTAAAATCTTGACTGGCAGTAGAAAAGAAGCTCAATATATGGTTAAAACATTGGTTTTTTAGCTATTAATTTTACCAGATCATATCTGAATAATGCAATCATCATTCATCAACCATTATGGTTGCTGGGAAAAATAAAAAAAAAACTCCGAGAACTGACAGAACCGAAAAAAACAAAAATTTCTAACATGTTTTATAATAGCTTTTTAAAAGCTTTGGTGACCAAAATTGATGACCAACAATTATATGTCTTGATGACGTTTCTAGGGTAGGGCCAAATAGCCTGATTTTGGCTTTATTAGAGTCCAGGTGATGTTATAGAATACGCTTTAGCTTTTTATGAAGATTAATGCGATAGTCCAAACGATATTTTGCTGACCATAATAAAGCTAGAATTGTTACTTGGGTATGGACTAAGGCCAAAACCTGGCAATCTTACCCCACTTTATAATGCTACTGATGCTTTTCAAAAAACAATTCTGACTTGTTGATAGACATTTAAAGACTTTGTTCGAAAAACGCTATCAAAAGCTTTCCAAAATAGAAACAAGGTTGCCAAAATCACATAAAAATCTATTTTTTCGCAGAATTTTGAGCAAATTTACATCACAGAAGCTGTGTTACAGAACACAGAATAATTGAAATATTCACAGATTTAACAAATTTTTAAAATTTTGTACATTTATCTTGAATGTAATTTTTTTGGCAATATAAATTTTGGAGTTTTAACTTTGTTTTGAAAACTCATGATTAATTTTTAATTGTTAATTTTACTTGTTAATTTTTTTAAGTTAAATTTAGAAAAAAAAACAATTTTTTTCAAGAATTTTTATTGAAATTAATGCTAGGGTAAATGATCTTGAACGGACTAGTTGAAATCTGATCTTGAGCGGAACCATTTACTTTTCCTAAGATCTAAGCAATGATTGTTTATGAATCTTATAAAAATGTTAAAAAAAACACTTTTTCAAGATCTTTTCATACAAGCATTGACATTTTTGCAAAAATTTATTGACTGAAATAATGTTATTAGACGTTTTTAAAACATACGCATTTCTGCTGCAATTTTGACTTTGAATGTCAATTTATGTCACCCTTGATCGTTATAAACTGATTCTTAATGAATAAAATGGTAGAAAAACTCATAAAAAAGCATTATTCGGGTTTTTGTTTCCACCAAAATATCAATTAATGACGTAGTTTTTAAAATTAAAATATGATCTAGAGTGGAACCATCTTTGATCTTGAGCGGAACTACTAGCTTCCGAAATAAACCGCAGCATCTGTGTCACAGAACACGAAATTTTGAAATATATACAGATTTCCCATATTTTTTGAATTTCGAATGGATTTCTTAATTATATTTTTTTTGGTCAATATAAAATTTAGGTTTCTTACTATGAATTAGAAAAGTATGAACAGATTTTCAACGTAAACTGATTTTTCCTAATTTAAATATAAAAATGACCCAAATTATCATGAATTTTCAATTAAATGAATGGAATTAAGGCAATAAGAAAACACAAACAATCCGATTTGTTTCTCTAAAACATTGAGTTAGAGCAATTCACATTTTTTTCCAAATCTGTAATTTAAGGTTTCTTCTTTTGTATTACTGACTTCGTCGTTACTTTCACAAGTTGTTCGGGGCAATATAACATTGAAATAATCAATCACATATACTAATGAATTTAATTTTTGTGATTAAAAAAACTAGAATTTGAGTTAAGAGAATCGATTCTTTCAAAACAGGATACAATGAATCATAGTAGAAATTTGACGTTTTTTTAGCAAGAAATAAATTTGAACGGATATTTTGAGAACAACTTTGGAAAGCGAAGTTTCTTTTTTTACGTAAACACATTAATTTTTGAACTTTAAAATCTTCAAAGATGAAATTTAATTGAATTTTTCACAGTTTCACAAGTATTAGGAATAAGAGCTATTGAAGATGTGGACAGAAGAAAATGGTTCCGCTCAAGATCAGAATTCTTACTTCAGTAAAACAGCTCTAGAGTTATTTGGATTTACTCTAAAATATTCTTAAAATCATCATTAGAAAGCAGAAACCAAGATCTATCAGCTGAACTGAACAAAAATTTGTTCGGATATAACCCATAGCCATACTGCTTGATCAACTGTTCCGTGTTGCGTTGAATTGAGCCATTTAGTTCCGCTCAAGATCATTTATCCCTTTTTCCATCATAGAAAACCAAAAAAAATGTCAAAATTTATTTCCTGTAATAGGATTTTGGAATTTGTTTCCAGAAAATTATTCTTGATTTTTAGTTCGGTTAATCATTGGGATAAAATCCTGATTCGAATCTTGATTTTGCATTTGAAACTTAAACTAGATTCATTTTCCATGTTCAAAACTCAGCATACTGGAATATTGAAAGGAAATATTTAAAAATACAAAACGTTTATAAGATTCGGATATGAAATTTTTACTCATTATTCTTATGCAGATTTCAAACTTAAACATGTTCGATAATAGTTATCAAGAATAGAAATAACACATTTTCGTCATTTGAAATTTTCATTTAGATTAACTAGTTGAATTACGAATACAAAATCAAAGTATAGAATATTGAAAATTAAATAAGAGATTTTTGGTTAAGAATTTTGCTTCGAAATTCCCTTTTCGGTTCACAATTTTTAGGAACTCTTGTTTGGAATTTTAATTCAGAAATCGATTTCAAATTAGGAATTCAAAATTTTTATTCAGGTTATAAATACAGAATTTTGATTCGGAATAAAATTTCAAAATTGCCCAAAACACAAAACAGGTGAAACCCACTATTAAAAAATAAGTCTTAATTCATTTTCAAGATTGCATTCTCTGAAAAATCTTAACCTTGGTTTTTTTTTCGCAGGATTTGGAACATTAAATAAATTATTAATCTTTATTTTTCTTGATAAAATAGCTTGTACTTAATCTTCAGGTTCAGGAAAATTCATCTGAGAATATATTTTATGGTTTCTTTTTAAACATTCTCCATACTTCATTCTCCTTGACAACATGTTTACAAAAAAAAACATTATTTATGTTGAACATATGTACTTAAAACAGAAAAGATTTAAACTAAAATCTGAATGTATCGAGTGTACAAAAGTTGAAAATAAATAAAATTTGAACCACAAACTTAATCTTTTACGTTTATTCCTTACTATTTGATTTTCACCCAAGTTTTTCTTTCAAGTGAAGCCTCCGAAATCCCTCATTTATTTTTTAAAGCTTAAAAAAACTGGAAACTTCTAGAACTTATTTATGAATGTATAGATTTAAAATGTTTAATGAAGAAGATGTTTATTAAGAATTTTGTCACCAAACCCTCTCCCTCCCATGAGGCAGTTATTTCTTCGGCCCTGCTCGGAATGGACATTCTCACAATTCTATGATCGAAAAAAGATATTAGATCTCAAAAAATTTAGTAATTTTGTAAATTTTATCAAAAAGTGTTCAGAAAATGTTGACTTTGAAAAATTTGCGTTTTGTTCGGGAATTCATATGTAATTAAACTATATAAATACTTGAAGATCATTAAACAATATTTAAAATCGTGTTCTGATATGGATTCGTTTGTAAAGCCTTTATTTTGAGTTTTAAAATTGTTATCATCCATTATAATTAAACATTGTTAATTAATATTATCTCGATGTTGCAGACGTCAGCCAAATATTGATCACTAAGCTGGAGAATGTTTGTTAATAATTGATAATAGTTTTTTGTAAGAATTTTCAAATTTGTGGAAAAGCAGTAATTATCCCATAATAACTTCTTTCTAAATGTTATTATACTTAACATACACATTGAAATCCAGTTTTTTTAAATATCATAGGTCAATTCTTTTAGAATGCTATACTTTAATTTGTTAAAAAAAATTGTTTTTAAAATATTTGAACTTTATTCATGTGATAGTGTTTTTTAGAGGAATAAGCAGGTAGTGCATTTTTTCCTTACTTTTACCCTCAATCTCTGATTGAAGGGAAAGATTTGAAATTGTAAGATTATAAAAAAAAAGTGTCATTCAAAATTTAAAAATATTATTTCAGGTTACACAAAATTGAGATAATTGATGTGTCCATTCCGAGGACATAACGAAGCATAACCTTTTTGTGGCATCCAGATTGAAGCCTCGATAAAGCCCAATAGATTAACTCATTTCTGTTTTTTTTTCCTATTTCTTCCGCAGTATCGTACGAGCAGTCGGCCATCCGATACGTCTGGAAGAACGACGAGGACACTCTCCGGAAGAGTCCTTCGTTGACAACCCTAAATGCGTACTTGATACAGAACCAAACAATAACCTGCCCAATAAAAGCCAGCTGGAGAGGTGAGTCGGTTTTTGTTCCATCTTCCTCGAACTGCTCGAACTGCCTGGAATTTCTTCCTCCACCTTCCTTCGACTGACTACCCACTAGTTCTTCTTCTAAGCTATCTTGTATCTCTCTTTTTCTCGACTAATGTCAATCTAAAGTATACTTGGTAGAGATTTGGTGTATGTTTTCCTCAGCCCTCACTTCCCCGAACGAACTTCCTTTACTTTCCATGCGTATATTTATCTTCAGTTAGATCAGACTCGTTTCTCGAGCACGGAAACTCGAATCCGTATGCGTTAACAAGAGGTCCTTCTGCTGAATCCTATTCGCTCTCTATCTCTTTAGAAATTCTGTTCTGTCCTGTACTTCTGAACCGTACCTCCTATTGTTCTTTTATCTTCATTCATGACCTTTCGTTCCATTCAGTTGACTCCTCCTCCTTCCCTGTTCGGTGAAAATTCCAAACCAAAGTCTTGCATCCTCCGAATAATCCATAAATCTGTCCACTACGGCAGATTTTCCACTCCATCATCCCGAACACAAACAAAAAAGTATGACGTATTGTATAAGTTTTTGCCGTGTTGTGTTCTGCTCACTTAAATTCAAGCTATGCTGTTATGATTTCAACTTCTAATTTGTCCCCACCACCAGCCTCAGTTTGTCGTCTGCCTTTTAATTAGAACCAAATTATGTGAATCTATAAAGTTGTACTGCATTGAACCCGTGCGTTGTTTGTTTTTGCATCAGGCAACAAGACTTTCCCGGAACGCTCGTTGTAACTTTTAATCAAGAAGCAGCAAAAACTACAAGTTTAAAACAAAATAATAGCTTCATCTTCTCACTCGGCTGATGGCAAGAACCAACCAAAAATATTCCAATGCTCTCAAGCACGACACCTCAACTTTTTGGGAACCTTCTCGTCCTGTCGCGTTGCGTTTTTCTGAATAAAGTATAGCAGCATCTTCTCTCGTCCTATCGCGTTGCAATTTGTTTTCCATTTCAGCTTACTCACATCGTCAATAGGTAGGGAAAAAAGATAAACCTGCAGAAGAGAAACTTTCCCACGTGTATGTACATAGAAAAAAAAAATCCATTCCATCATCCATCAGCCACCATTTTTCCCCGCTTCCGGAAGCGAGTTTGAGCTCAACGTAAGAAAAAACTTTCCGCTGGTTTTATGATATCTCTATTTTTTCGATGCAAACCTTGGTATCCTTCAGTTTGAAGTAGATTTTCCTTGAATTTCCAAGGAAGTTGTCTTCAAAATCGTATGAGGCCTTTGGAGTCAAAGGGGTACAAATAAAAAAAAAATTTTTTCGAGAAAACACCCTTTTAAGATGTTGTTTTTGGCCATTTTCAACAATTTTTCAAAAATGTGTATTTTTCTTTCTAATGTATAGAAGATATTCAAAAAAATTCTAAAAATCTGAAAAAAATCACAAAATAAAGTTTGAAGTATTGTTTGGCATCAAAAACACAAAATTGACCATTTTTTCACTAATACCCCTTTGGCCCTGAGGGCCTCAGACTTTGACTTCCTAATTAAAAATAAACTATTGATAATTCATATACAATGAACAATCGACAGCTCTTACTCAACCAAACTCGCTTCTTGTAAATATTCACTGGTCATTAAAACATCTGTTATTAAAAGCCTTCAAAGGTAAAATTGCCTGCGGAATCGCTGGAATAATAAATAAGAAAACGTTTTCGTTTAGCTACGATAAAAAAAACTGTTCCAAGATGAACAAATTTGCTCTCGTTCTTCTGCTATCAGCAAACTGCTTGAAGTATTCCTGAAGACAAATCGCTCCAAGAGTGATAATATTTTGCCTATCACCAGGCGTCAACAGCTTCGAAGACACCAAAATAAACTATCACACTGAAACATTCTACCCTTTTCCATCCTGTCTGATGGAATCGAAAAAAAAAAACAAACGAACACCTACACACCCTCATCCTAGTTGTTGCAACGGAACATGTCATGCTGCTTTTGTGGTTAATTGGCTATTAAGTATTGATCGATACCAGTTTTATCTCTCTTCCGGTTTGAGCTTCCTTTTTACGTTGTTTTCCTTTTCATCGATCACCTACACGTGTGAGTATTCAGAGCTGTGCCAACCTTTACTATGTTCACCCATTCACCCAACCACAAGCGATTGAAAAAAAAACCGTGCTATCACAATCACAAACACACATACACATACCCTGTTCAGTTCATGCCACATGTCCTTCACCCGAATCGCAATGCCGTCAATGAATTCCTATGGTGGGAAAAATGATTCCGACCGGTTTACTTTCACACATTTTCACTGCCAATGTCATCATTATCATACACATTGAGATGATTCATATGAGTCCTTTTTCAAAATTTAAAATTTTTAACTGAATACATGAACCCGTTTTTTTATAAATTAAGTTGGAGATTTTGAAACAAGATCAAACAATATTCACTTGCAAATTCCATTTAAGGGGCTGTTCACTAATTACGTAAGCACATAGGAGGGTGGGGGGTTTTTACTTTTGCTTACGATCTCTTACTAGGGGGGAAGGGGGGGTTTCCAAAAATATTACGTAAGAAATATTACATTAAAAATTCATCACAGCCACAGCCATACGAAACCATATTACTTAGGTTTTATTTTACTCACTACCTATTTGTTGGTTATTTTTGATGTTATGTTATTTATCTTTTAATGTCTTTGAATG
Source organism: Uranotaenia lowii (assembly GCF_029784155.1). Classification (NCBI taxonomy): domain Eukaryota; kingdom Metazoa; phylum Arthropoda; class Insecta; order Diptera; family Culicidae; genus Uranotaenia; species Uranotaenia lowii. The sequence continues at coordinate 118,525,940 of NC_073693.1, read as the reverse complement.
AATAAAAAAAGCAGGTTCTATACAATTTATAGAGAATAAATTCAAACCATAAACACTAAATCACATTATTAAAAAAGATCGTCGCTTTTCGCTTTTCAGCATTACAATATTTTCAATTGAGAAATTATAGAAACAACAAGCAAAATGGCGCGTTGTGACACCACGATTTGAATCCATCATATTTCGAAAATGACTTAAATTCAGAAAAATCTTCAAAAATGATTATAAGGCGCTTTATATAATGAATTTCTAAATAGACAGTTTTTTCACTACCAACTCTTAATTTTAGAAAAGATTTACCAAAAAAATCCCTCAACTTTATCGCTTACCACTGAATGAATCTGAGCTTTAAGGTTAGTTGACAACGTGATTGTCGTTAAACATTTTTGCTTCAATTCTAGTAGTTTAAAATGAATTTTTTTTTGTAAGATTTTTATTATTTTCAGGTAAAAAACATAAAATTTTTTATGGCACATTGTGCTTACCTAATCTCTCTTTTTGAAATCGGAATTTAGATTTTTAATCGTTTATTCGATTTTGAAAATTTATTGAAAATTATTGTTACCCCAAAAATATCCTGAACAATATTTTCTTTAATCGTTTATGACATTTCATCTGTTGTTTGATATATATTGTGCTTTTCAAATACAGGTTTTTTTTATTTTACTTAAAAAGTGCTTTACTTGAAGTATGTATGTCATATTTTTAATATTTTCAAGCTACTTTTGAGAAAAAAAAAACGTGTCAATTTCTCTGACACGAATGCCATAATAATGGTAAAGTGTAAACAATAAAACCAAAAAAAAGTCAATTTCTCAAAGAATAAAAAACGTAAGATCTTACTAGGGGGGAGGGGGGGTTTTGAAAAATCTAACTTTGTCTTACCAGGGGGGGAGGGAGGGTTGAAAATTTCCAAAATTGTGCTTACGTAATTAGTGAACGGCCCCTAAGCACATAATTTAAAGAAAATAAAAAATACTACCTTTATTTTTATTTATAACTTATAACGTCGATATAAGCTCTAATAGCTTACAAGTTTTGTTGGGATTGAAATTTTTTTTGGAGTTAGTACGTAATTTAAATTGTCAGCCGATGGAAGTTTCTATACAAATGTCAAGGCTGTTTTACTATATAAAGGGTGTTCTGATCAAAAAGTAGTCAGTTTAAATTGCGTTTAATTAAAAAAAAATCGATGTATCTTTCATTTTTCAAGTTCAATATGTATAAAAGACAGAAAAATTACTCAGTTAAGATTCCAGTCGACTTTGTCCAAATTGGTGAGCCTTTTGTTTGACACCTGCCATCAGATTCTGAATAGTTACCTGGTCCGCCGCAGAACGCCTATTTGTATCGAAATGCCTCTCGTTGTTAACAGTTTTTTGGGTCTTCTTAAAGTTCTGCTTAACTATCGCTCAATATTTTTCGATTGGGTGAAGTTCTGGTGTGTTGGGAGAGTTCTTATCCTTGGGCACAACCTGAATGTTGATAACGGTATACCACTCCATGGCTTTTTTTTCTATACTGGCAAAATAGCACATACAAATAATGTTTCTTCAGAAAAGGCAGCAAACGCCTTTGAAGAAACTCTTTCGCGTAAATTTCCTGGTTGACGGTTCAAGTTGCAACGAAAATGTCACTTTACAAACCACAGGTACAGAGAGCTTGCTAAACGAGATATTTCTTGGCAAACTTTGGTAGGTAGTTTAATATACTTGAAAATGTTTGCCACCTTTCCCCATCCGGTTGCTGTATAATAATCTTGCTCAGTAAGCTGTCTAAATAGAGTCGGCCTTGGTGTAGGTTTCATCGTCCATTGTCACGCTATCAAACTTTGTCCACAATGAAGAAAACAGCATCCGAGATCTTGTTATTGCCGTAACGTTTTGCTTTTCGTTGCGATCCGGATCGTTTTTAGCATCATGTAGACAGGGTTGCCAAAGTTTTTTTTTTTCAAAAATTAGTAACTGGTAAAGTAAAAATCAGGATACGTCAAAGTAACGGAAATTTGCTCAACATTTTTTTTTAAATTGTCGATCCAAATTTTTACTTAAGCAATGGTATCTTATGATTGGTTGACGATAGCTTCGTTCAATGGTTGTTAAAAATCGGTATCATCTGGTTTCTGTCAACTGGTAGATGTTCAACGAGTCAATGTTTTAGTTGAAACTAGTCAGGTCGTTGTTCAATGGAGCAAGTAGAAACTAGTCAAAACCAATCCAGCTTGGCAGCAGGATTCGTTTCAACCTAGTAGAAATCGGTCGAAGTCAATTGGAAAGATACAGGCGATAAACTGACAATCCAATTCTACTTGTTTCGACCCGTTTCAACTTGTTTTTATTGAACAGATTTGATATTCCCAACTTATTTTTGACATCTCGAAAGGAGAGGTTGGAGTTGCGCTTGAAAGTGCTAGCCATTCTACTGTTCGTCACTGTGGCTCCTGGCTTCAGATTTTTCCCTGATCCAGGCTTCCCAGTTGTCGACAAACGATCCTGAACAATTTTATTACTTTGGTGATGGCTGATTTGACTACGTTCAACGATTTTCATATTTCTGTGTGAGTGTAGTTTGGATTTTCACTAGACATGTAAAAAATTTTGATTTGAACTCCTCTTGCTTGGACGCCCTTTTGATAATTAAAAATAAATTTTTAAAATACTAATGGAAGCAATATTCTACATGAATGATTAGAATAAATACGGCGAATTTAAGTTGACCACTTTCAGATCCAAACACCCTTTATTGGTTAAAAGGTTGAATGAAGACAGAATAATTTTTACTTTGAAAATGCTCCGCTCATATCAGCGTGTTCAATTTTCATGAAGAATTCATTTACGTTAAATGTATGTCTCACCAGAAGATTTTGTTGACAAAAAAATGAGGTTTGGAAAATGCAAATGCGTGTTTCTGCGTATTTACGATTTTTATTGGATACTGGGATTATTATACTCAATGAACTGAATTGACAACACATTCTTACCTCACTAAACTTTTTGCAAATTGTAATGCAAAGCTCAAGAATTCTTACTCAGGGATACTGTTCAATACCGTTGTAAGAGGTAGCTAAATCAGTAACCCTTGCAGCCCCTTCCCGTTGAAGACTCCAGCAATATTACCCCGGATGCGATTGATCTTTAACAACACCACGGTAGAGCTGGCGATCATTCCTCTGCTGCTTTGTTGAGAGATATAAAATTACATGAAAAGTCCAGTGCTTAAGAAGTTGGCTGTCTTCTGTCTTGAATAAACCTTGTTAGCCTCATTGAAAGCTTAACTTATTCTACTGACCGTCTGTTCAGGATTACTTAACAATTTTCGCTTATCTAGTGAAAAGTAGATACACAAAAAGGTTTAAAGTGATAACATTAATAACATAGCCATAATTAACCTTCTGGTTCAGTTGGCATGAAAGCCATTTGTTCAAATACGATCAATTCCATTTCCACTTGAAGAGTTCCAAGGGTTCCATGTACTAAGAGTGGTCTTGGGGTCCATGGGTCCAAAAGACAATCCACGATTCTAAATATGAGGCCTTAGGGCTTAAAGTCTGCAATCATTCCCATCCGCTGCTGCAACTACGCTATATCTATGGGTGGGAGACCATACTCGCGGTAATGCGCTCCACTAAATACTCTTTTTCGAGTCACCTCCATAACACTCCGACACAATCGTCACGATTAAAGAACTTACCTCTGACGATTTGAGGTCCGGTCTTTAATCGTAGCTTAAGGCTCGCTATTCTTCCACTGCGTTCTGTCCCTTATATGAGGTCTGGGCTTTGCTTGTGTTGGCTCAAGGCTATCACCTTGTCCCACCTGTGTGCCTAATAGAGACTAGTTTTGTCTGAACTCGTGCCTTTCACAACCCATCTCCGGGAATGTACAAACCAACTCGGATGGTTCCTGGCAAAGACGTCATCCTAAACCGACTCGAGTGACTCACCCACCGACAACGTGAATTTACTTTACCCTACCATAAGTATTCGACTGCGAAGAAGGTTAAGTCTTATCTAGCAAGAGTTCTACTCAGAAGTTCCGCGGAGTTGAAGGTATCTGAAGTACTCAACGTACGCGGCAGGCGTAGAAGGTTTTTTTTTCTAGCAGTTGATAATCCAGGTGGTAAATCCATTTCACGGATTGCATTCCAAGCCACGGCGAGCCACCGCGTCCCCCCAAGTTTGCTACTCTGGGTCCATGGCTGCAATTGGACGACTCATGATACAAAGCTATGAGTAACATTATACCCCCTGCGCCATAAAGTCCATCTGGTACCACTTGACCTTTGTTCCCACCTCGAGCTGTTTAACACTTTATCTTTAGTAGTTGGAAGTAGCGTGAAGCTAAAGCGCTCCAAGACAATACTCGTTTCCGAATCCAATATAAGAAAAGATCTCATTTCAACACGACTTGATGCAACACCTCTCCTCTGGCGAGTTTAGACCCGACATCTCATCGTGTTGAAAGAGGTCCACATTGAAGAGCAACTACCAGCTTTGCGAATCTAGTTCAGAAAGTCCAGAAACACAAAACGAGTTTCTCTGGTAGCACACGCAAGTCAGGGGACAAGACTCCTTGAACCACGTGTAAAACACATACTTCGCCGAACCCTCTAGTGTTGACTTGAGTCACCAGCACCACTCAGCGCATCTATTCAATTTGCAAGTTGGGGGCTTCACGGCCCCGAAGCGCAAATCGAGCTGTCACCGCACTCATCAGGTCGCACACGCAATTTGGGCGCATCAGTTCCCGAAACGCGTGTTGAACCCTGACACCTTCGACACAACACTGTGCTTCGTCTAACACCTCATGAGCCTGACACATCTCTAAGTGTGGACATGTAAGTAGTCAACACTTTGCGCATCTACTCATTCTGCGAGTCGGGTCTAGGAGGTCCCGAAACGCAAAACGAGTTGGCGATCGCACTCCCTACGGTCGCATCCGCAGTTCAAGTACCCTCACCCTTACACCCGAGTACTGGTACCTAAATAACCAGGTACTTCTTTCACACAGATTAGGTATATCTGTTGACGGCTTCAAGTGGGTTCCGTGATTGTTCCCTTAGCCGTACATCTGCAGTCCCCGGATTTGCAGACACATTTCCGACCACGAGAAGGTAAAACTAACAGCCCAGAGCAAAGAATGCGTAGAAGGTAAAACTTATATGTGTATGCTTCATTGATTGATTCGGACGCCCTTGACTCAGATTTAGCATTTTTGTACGTACTATTTAAAACCTTGGACATCTGAACACTACGTGCTCAGGCATTTCAAATGTGTCACCGTAATTTAACAGAATGGAAAGACCACTTGTCCAAACTGGGTGGTGGTACTCCATGAAGCATCTGAGACAAGTTAGGAACTGCCTCATGTAGATGTTTACCTCACCATGTTCTTGGTTCATCCGGGACATTTGGGAGCAAACGATGGTTCTTTTTTTTATTTATTTATTAAAGTCTTTGACTGCCGTCATACAGACCGAGTATTAAAATTACCTTATGATTAAATTAAAGTTATGTTAAAGCTAGGGAACGTCACGGATTGCACATTCAAACATTAATTGGGAAACATTGAAGTCAAACAAGTGTGACACATCGTTGAAGACTTGACAACATCGATTAAGCGGGTGGTTTTGTCCAAAAACTGTTCTGCTTCTTGGTAGCCAGAAGGTGGTTTGGTTGCGCAAACGGCGTGCTGGGGCGTGTAAACTCAAGCTTTGGAGCAATTGTGGACAGTCAACAGTGTTTGTCAGGATATCGTATACAAACATTCTTTGCAAATATGTTCTTCTTTGACAGTCCACTCTCGAGTCAATGATCCTGTAGATTTTCAAATCGTCTGCGAACAGTAGTTTTGGCGATTGAATGAAAGTTGCAAGATCGTTAATGAAAATCACAAAGATAAGCGGTCCTAAGTGACTTCCCTGTGGAACACCAGACGGCATATCGAAACTAGTAGAATGAATTCCACAAATATTTATAAATCCATGACGATGTAACAGGTAGGAATGCAACCATTTGATTACCCATTCTGGGAATCCGTAGCTTCTACTGTTTGATTTTCGAGCTTTCGAGGCCTTTTGAGTTTATCTTCGTAAGTTGGACGTACAGTATGAAACCGAGATGTGCAGAACCCTGAAAACTGCGCAAGCCGGTACCAAAGACAAAGTCCAGTACTCACTAATAATCCACTGGTTGATCAGCTGGTGCACGCTACAGAGCTTATGTAGGTTACACTACCTGTTCAAGACTACTTTCCAGGCTTCCACACACTATCGCAGAAATGGCGAGGTCCAGCTTACCTAAACACTCATGCTACTGCAGTGGAGGTGTTATTTTTTCAAAAAGACTTGACGTCCCAAGTAACATTTAGAGTTTTATAGCACGCTACTGGATCAAGTTTTGATTTTATAAGTGGCTTGAGGAGTTTTACAAAATTATCAGTGTTACTTGGGGTGGCTAGTAAAGCTAAGTCAGTAATCAATCATCATACTCAGGTGCTTGATTTCGCGTTTGGATTTGATAACGCACGATCTAACTGCAATCGTATCTGTTCAAGTTGGTGATCACTATCTCTGTTCCGTAATGAGCCAGACGCAAGCTTTTGCATCCAGCTTTCTGGAGCATTCCAGCTCAACGGAGGAAAACTAAGTCTTCAGGTGACTCTAGCCCTAGAGAAAGCATATCATGGGTTTATTGTTCAACAAAATCCGGACGAGGATGTGTTTCCAGAAAAAAAATTGCCTTCCGAATAGCAGGAAATGGACAGCCAAACTCAACCCCAAAACACGGTTCGACAAATGAAGGATACGCCGACGTTATTCACTGATGCGATCGAAAAAAAAATCCCGTCAACCAAAGTGAAAACTTACGCAGAATCCGACGGATTTGATTTGGTAAAAGGATCCTTACGCCGAGGTGCAACTCGACATATAGTAGCAATGGCTATAGAAATATGTCGGAAGAAGTCCGTGATGTGCAGGCACTGGAATGTGCCTGTGACATCCCAGCTATGCCTCAAGCTGTATGAGCATGAGAGATAAGCTCTGAACATCAGCGCTAGAAATCGCTAGCATAACTGAGCTCTCAAGTGTCTAATGATCAATAGTGGCAGTTGGGATCAGTCTCGAGAGAACTCGGCATAAGGGCCTCTCGGGATTCCGCAGTGCCCTCAAGAAGAATTGATAATTTTACATAAAAACCTCGACTTCGAGTTTTGCCAACCCGCATAACATAAGATAATCGTCAGCCAAATGGAATAAACTGTTCCTATTTTTGTCTTTAAGATGAAAGAGCGACTTTAGAGAACGTCTAAGTCTTGAAGCTATTCAAATTTTTTTTAAAGTTATCAAAAAGTGAACGCAAATTGACCTGATACATGTGTTTTGTAAGCAAATGAAGGCGCTACTTGTACCTTCTCTTTTGTATAAGACTTTCTTACAAAAGAAGTTGTGGGAATAATTCAAGCCTTCCTCTGCTGTGGATTTTGAAGGAAAAGGTCAGGGGTTGGAGGTTACTCCAGAAAAGAGTGGCTCTCGAAGTCAGGAGTCGGTATGGGACGTCAGATTGTTGCTTCGTATCTTCTTAGGCAAAAAGGTTGTTTGTTGAGGAATAAGGGTATGTCTTCTGACATTGAAAACAATCAATCCATCTGACATCACTGTTGGCCTATATTTTTACAACGATTTTGAACTTATAATTTTAGGCTGTTTACGGTCTGAGATATTAATCAAACAACTTTTTATTTGAAATACTCGACGTTTCGACCAGGGGAATTATCTGTCTGCTGTTATTAACTGACAATAACAGCAGACAGGTAATTCCCTTCAGAAAGGCCACATAAATGGTCGAAACGTCGGGTATTTCAAATAAATAGTTTTTTGATTTAAACCTCAAACCGTAAAAGCAGAAAATTATATTTCGAATTGTTGGAAAAATATATTTCAATACATCTTAAGATATGTCAAAACTTGCGTAGCAATAGACCTCTATTTGCAATGTGTTTTGCTCCATTCTGTAATGATTATCAGAAATTTGTAAAATTATTGCCATGTGATTCAAATTCTGCTCATTTGAGAAGAACACATTCATTAACCCTCATACAATAGTGTACAAATCATTTTCATCAATTGTCTTAAGACCTTTAGTTTTCGTGGAAATTTTAAAATGCTTTCATCGCTTAACCATAATATCACCGAAAACAAAACCTTTGTAAATTTAAAACAGATCTTTCCGAAAGATGGTGCAACAGAAAAAAAAAACTTGAACAAAGGCACGTCGCTTGGTCTTGGCTTTTATATAAATGGTTTGAATCTTCAAATATGTTGGCAGAATTTTTTGTCCTCCAGCAAGTTACTTCAATTTGCAAACAGGTTTCTTTCCTTTATTATCCTTTTTTGTTATTTTCTTTGAATATTTTTGATTGGAGTATTATTTCAAACGAATAAATGTAATCCTAATTGCGTTAATTTTAATAAACTTTTCGATAATGTTGTTATCAAAAGCTTTCTGTGAAAGTGCTTGAATGATTTCCAAACAACTTTCTCTTTTCTACCCTTTTAAAGTGATTCACATTCCATTAGCTTTTAATTTTATTATATTTACTTTAATTACTTTAGATTCTTTTTGAAATCCTTTTTTCCTCAGTAGATGTTTTCTCTTACACCAACCAAAAGTCCTTGTGAGCAAATGCAAACCCCCTTCCTCCAGCAAAATAATTTGCTACTTCAAGAAACAAAAAATTCAAACAACATTGAATTGAAAAGCACCAATTGTTTTCCGTTTTTTTTCTCCTTTATTTCAACTCTCGGCTCGTAACACAAAAACCGATTGCCCATTGATAATGCGCAAATCATCGCGACTCTCCAACGAAATTGTGTGGTTCGCAAAATTTGCCTCCCATCAAAACCGATTCCAACAAATATACGACCGAAAAACTAAACCAAACCGTTAAAAAAAACGAAATCATGACCATCATCCCCCCTTTCTTCTCGTTGGCTTCGATGAACAAAAAAAAAACGACGAACTCTCCGCGTAGCCGAAGGACAAACTTTGTCAGAAGAAGACGAAGAGTTTCTTTGCAATTTGTGTCAGAGGCGATTTGAGGAGCAAGGTACATAGAAAAACAATTCCAAATTCTTTTTCCCTCTCTAAATGAAACCAAAAACAAATCTGAGATAAACATAACAACAAAATTGCTGTTTCCGTACGGAAAATAAATAATAAGAATCGCTGTCCTCCTGTGTTTTCTCGTTTATTTCTGAGTTGCATTGTCTCATATTTCTCTTGTTTGGGTTTCGTTGTTTGTTATTTTCAGATATTTTTTTTTCAATTGTATCTCTTGGTGATTATTTTCTTTTCTATGGATCTGACTTTGATTTTGGTATGGTGCACCACCTAATTTGCTTTGTCGGTCGCATTTCCTAACGAATAGATGTTTGGACCTTTCCCCCGCTCCCTTAGATTTGTCTCTGCTCCACTTGACGTAGACGAAAAAAGCACCGATGAGAATGACAGTTGAACTTGATGACTCGAAATGGTTGTCTTATGCCTAATGATAGGGTTTTCGGTAGAGCCAACGATCTTGTTGAAAGGAAACCATATCTCAATGAAATTAGATGTTTAATTTAAAATGTTAAAATTAAACTTAACGGTAACTTCTGACAAATTTAGTCGAGTGACCTATTTTAGTCAGTGTCAATTAAGTTCATCTAAGAATTTAACCAATCTGATGTCTTAAACTTCACCCGCCTCAGAAATTTTAACCCGTCCTAGGGGTATCAATTTGACACTCCTGATTAAAACCGCTATATTTCTTATCTGTCGACCGATTTGTAGAAAATTTATAGTTCTCTAAACCTCATTATGTTACTGAAATATGGTTTTCGGAAAATATTCGCCTACAATATTTTTTATGAGCAAATCCACTGCGACCAATTTATTTGAACTATTGTGGAATAACCCAATTTGATATTTGTCAGATCACGTCGTACTGTCATCATTAATTGAGATGTCAGTGGTAGTCGAAATCAAGAAATAATTCTAGTTTGAGAAGGTGTTTGTTATGAATCTCACCACCTTACTGGCCTTCATCTTCTAGATTCAACACTATTTTTTTCCGTTATTCAGAGAAAAAAATCTGAAAAAACATGCATTAGAAAAAATCTGTAGATCAGCTACGAAATGCTTACAAAAAATTTACTTAGTCTCCAACAAAGCTTTTGTCTGGGTTCTCAGGGTGCATCCGTGTAAAAAAAGTGATGCAAAATTAAAGATTTCAAGAATTCATTGAGGGTCCCAAAAACTTTTTTAATCAAAGGTTTAGTTCTGGGAATGCAGTTTATATTAATTTTGGAAGTTCAGATAAATCGCCTCCTCTGTGGTCTAGTCCTGAGATTCATATGTTCAATTTTGACGGTCAACATTAAGTAGAACACTAGTTTCTTCACAATTTTTCGTCTTAAGAAGGTAAAACCACAAGCAGAAGAAACATTCGCATGAAGTTAATCGGCGTTGGTTCAAGTTAGATTGCGAATGAAAATGCATTTAATGATTTGTTTAAAATCGTGATATCGCCAACTTCTCAGTTTTTTTTCTAAATTTCTATTTCAACAATATGAATATCTGAAAACATTTAAAAAAATGAAATGACATGGCTGGGTAAATTCCTGCCTGTTACATTTTTGCCAGAAATCTTCCAAGAAAAGCCAAAAATTTGGAGTGTTGTAAATAAAATATCAGTTCATGAAAAATATTTAAAGCTAATGCAGGCTGAATTTCATTTTAAGATCCAATAAGGTCGGAACAAATTTGAAAATCTCACATATAATTTTGTTGCTCTTATAATTGTTCAAATTATTTACAAAATACATTTTCAAAATTTAGAAGAAAAACACTCGAAACATATTTTTTATATGTATCACATAAGCAATTTTAAAACATTTTTTTAATTCTAGGAAACCGTTCTTGATTATTGTATTAAAACTTGTTCAAAAAAATTCCGTTTTTGACGCAAAACTAGAAATATTTAGAAACTCGGTTTTAATTTTTGTCCAATATTGCTGATGATCTGGGCAAAATCAAAGCAGTTTTTAATGAAATCCTGTTAATTGGGCCGGTGTTAACCTTTTCATAATGATCTATATTCAGGAAAAAAACAGAGAAAATCTTTTATTTTGTTCTAATTACACATTTTCAATGATTTTTATAAATATTTTCGCATGGATAAGACAAAATAAAGAAAATATGATATTTAAGAATAGAAACAATACAACAAGAAGCGACATTTGTTTGTCTGAATCATCTAAAAGAAAACAAAAATCTGGAGAATTGTGAGTAAACTGTCATGTCATGTTGAAATGTTTGGAGTGATTGCAGGCTGAATTAAATACTACGATGAAATAAGACCGGGACAAATAGAAAATCTTTATCAGCCACCTATTATTTTTTGCTCTTGTAATTGTCAAAATAATCTACATAAAAACATTTTCGAAATTTTAATGAAAAATTTTAAACATAGATTATCTTTCCCTTCGGATTTCTTCGGGTAAATCTAAGGGGAGAAGGAATGGCAAAAAAGGAATTTAATATTATTCTAGCCTTAACAGTTGAAATAATTCAATGCACAACATGTTAGCTTTTAACTTAACTAAAAAAAAGTTGCTTGATTTTTTTCGGCACGTCTCCATGCCGGACAAATCAGACACGATTTTATCAAAAAACCTTTAAAAGTCCGTGCATTTGATTTCAAAATTTAATACCCAAGATCTGGGCAATTATTATTATTATTAATATTAATTAAAGACCCTTTTACAATTGTACAATTGGTTAACACTCGAGAACATCTGAAAAAAATAAAGAAGAAATACACATTGTATTTTTTTTTACAATTGAATTATTTAAGCAGTTTTAAAACCATTTTTGTTTTATTCCAGAAAACTCTTCTTAATTGTTCTGATAAAACTTGCTTAAAAAGTATCGTTTTTTGGGCAACAAACTAGAAAAATTTTGGAACTCAGTTAAATTTTGTCCGATATTGCTGGTGATTTGAGCAAAATCCAAACAAATTTCGTTGAAATTCGATTAAACGGGCCGATCCGGACTTTTACCAATTTTTTTTTCAAATACCCGGACAAGTCCAGGCCAACAAGGGCAATCTGGCAAGCATATGTAAGCTACAGTAAGACTTAAACTGCTGAATAATCTTTTGACGAAATCCCATTGGTGTTTTGTTTTATGTTGAAAATGCTTGCTGCTGGAAAGCTATTTTATATTTTATAAGCTTTTCAAGTAATTTCAAAACTGTTTACTGATTCTAAATAAAATAAGTGATTTTTTTTATTTTGCTTAAAACCCCTCAATATCCGGGTGCTTTATATAAAATTTGTCCATGCATAATCCGGGAGAAATAAAAGCCAAACTAAGATATTATGTCAGTTATTCAGATATTGTTTGATGCTCTCAGAGCCTATGGGTCAGATTGTCCGGTTTCTTTCGGGTTTGCTTGGTTTTATTCCGGTTTTTCGGATATTTATAACAAAATTTGGGAACAGTCCGGCCTGACCCGGTTGCCTGGATATTATTGAAAAAAGCTCGATTTTGTTCCAATTTATTTACTTTACTTATCCAGGTATATTCACTTTATTTGGCAAAACAAAAAAAAATAGATAAATAGTGTTGTTATTTGCATTAATTTATGCCTCCAAAACGAAATTTGTTGAGCAAGATTTGTTAAAATAACCATGTCAGGTTTTTTGGAAACCCAAAATAAGATTTAAAATCTGCCGCTGAGTTTATATGAAAAAAAAATCTTTTTTTTCTTGAATTCATTTCAGTATTTTCAGGGTTTGAACAAAATTTTCCTGGAGAATGCCCGGATTACTGGTCGTCAATTTTGAATTCAAATGCCCGAAATTTGCCAGTTTTTAAATAAAATTGTCAGAATTTGTCCAGCCTAGATAAGTGTGGAAAAAAAAATCTGGCAACCTAGGTTTAAGTGCATTAACGCTCAATTCGAGAAAACATGCTTTTAAGATGTTGTGTTCGCCCATTTTCGATATATGTTTCGTAAATTTATTTTCTTTTTCGAGCGTAAAGGTATCTAGATACTAATGATCATTCTCAGGCATATTGATTACCTTAAATCCTAATGCTTTAGAAAGTTCTCCAAAACCCTTTCGATATTTTGCCATGATTTAGTTGTTAAGTGTTGGCATTTTGTCATAATTTGTGTAAAAAATACGGAGAACCAGGGCGCCAAAAAGTGTAATGTTAAGCATGAATAAAATGAAACGCATCTTTCTATTTTTATGTCGACAAGATAAGTCTTTTCTACACCCATCCAAAATAATTTGCCCCAAACACAAAAAAACCACGAAATATAGTTTGAAATGTGATGAACCTTTTGGAAATGTGAACTCAAAACCGATCTATTTGCACTTATACTAAGGTTGTCAGAACTTTTTATCAAATATCCGGGAAAACCCCGATAAAACCGATATTTCTGGATAACTTAACTTATACCCCTTGGATACAAGTGCCTCCTTAATTATTTTTGTATAATTTTGTTTTACTGAAGCGAATCGGTCACGTTTAAATCTTATAAGTAACCTTCAAATATTTTTTTATCTTTATTTTAATTTTATTAATACAGAGAATTTCGTTGTTTGACGAAACTCTTGTATTTATCTACTGAAACTCATAGTTTAGAAGTTTTATTTTAATTTCATGCATTCAATATCGAACAAAATAGGTATGAAAGTGGCTTCAAAGAGCATTTCACCTTACCTTTAAAAACTTAGTTCAAAAGAACAAACATTAAGACACATAAGGAAAAAAAATTAGTTTTTTGTACAAAAATCCTATTATGAAGTTTTATTGATTAAGAATTTATCAAAGATGTTTTACTTTAACGAGGTTGTTTTTAATATATTAAAAAAAAACTTATCATATAAAATCACTCGACATTGACATTTTTTTCATTTCTATGATCTTTTGAGAAGCTGTGTTAAAATTTGTTAAGTCTGTATGAAGTTTGCTCAAATTGGCTTTTGTGACGAAATATGAAGTGAAGCATTTTCCCCCCAAAGAAAAGAAACAAAAATAGCTCTGTAAATCGAACTTGTTACATGGACCCAAATTTGGAATGGGATGATATTAGGGTACGAGAAATGGTTCATTGAATATTTGCACCCATCCCTTCTTCCAATGGGGAGATAGAAAGGGGGGAAAGACTGCCTTGCAATTTTTTGAATTATTAAAGAATTAATCGAGCAAATGGAACCAAATTTTGCATGGAAATATATTCCGATACGATAAACATTAACATGATAATGTGGAACTACTCGCTTCTTCCAATGAGAAAATAGATGACGGGGAGGGGGATTTCCATACAATTTTTGTTTCTCTACGTTTACACTACCAGTGGAAAAATATCAGGATGGAAGGGGCTCCTGAATTTTTTTTTACTTAACTGGAAAAATACGCAAATGGAATACGAGGAATTTTTATTTAAGACCCCTCACTTCTTCCTGGGGAAGATAAGGAGAGAGGAGAGAGGCTCCTGTACAAATTTTGGCTGAACTCGAGAACTTATCTAAGAAGTTGAGGGTTTTTGGGTAAAAAAAGGGTATGATTAATAGAAACGCCTACCTTCTTCAAGAAATGGAGGATGGAAAGGACAAAGGGCAGGAGGGGCCCCCATACAGCATTTTTTAAACAAACATTTTTTAAGAGAACAAAAATGTTTGCTCACGAATAATTTTGGACCCTACTTTTTTTCCAGGGTGTAGTAGGATAAGAGTTGAGAATTTTTATTTTTTTTTTCGGATAATTCGGAAACTTTTCAAACAAATAGAGTTGAATGTGGCATTAGACGTTATTGAGATAACAACAATGTTTTTATGAAAGTTCTTTAGCCCTCCTTACTTTGGAAGATGGAGAGGGTGGTGAATCTATACCAACAAAACATACATTTTATCATAATTTGAGAACGCATGATACTTACAAAAGCAAAGTTTAAATTTCAGATATTGAAAAACAAATTTAAAGATCATGTTTCACTTAATCTTGTTTAAATCATCTCAAGCTGCAGCTAACTTTAAAATGGTTGTTTCTAAATTATGCTGAAACTGATTGAAATTATACCTTAAAAAATTATACAAAGAAATTAACTTATTTTTAAATTCTGCTGAAATTGATTGTTATTATACCAAAAAAAAAAAATGAAACAAAAATATTAACTTATTTTAAAAGGTGTAGCAAATCACACCGGGTCAGTTTGGGGAGTATTTAATAGCATTTTTTACAATTATAATCAGATTTTCCTATTATTCAATCAATTGATTTTTCGCGAAACTTTTTTATTGATTGAATTCTTTTTAATTCTTTGGGAGAAAAAATGCTTAACTTCATATTACGTCTCAAAATAAAAACAATTTGGGCAAACTTAATAAAGCTGCAACAAAGAGTATTTAAACTTCTCAAAAGATCATCCATATGAGACATTGTCAATTTATCGTGAAATTTTATATTAAAAGTTTTTATTATAAAAAAAAATCCATAAAGTTAATTATCTTTGTCACATTCTTTAGGGAGAAATATCCGTGATAGACTTATTGATAAAAAAAATTATAGTTTTATTCTTTGAATGGCTCTTTTTAAAATTAGGGAAACAAATAGAAAACATTTCTAGGCAATTTCGGGCTTGTGATTGCTCAGTTGTCTAGTCTGTTGTCTCCTGAGCCGATGCCCGTGAGTTCAATCCCAAGATTAAACATCGAACACATTTGTACTGTATAAGTTTTTCAATAACTGTCCACCACAAAGTCGCGAATGCCGCAAAGAAGGTAAAACGACTTCAATCAAAACAATAAATAATCTATAGATCCATAGTTGTGTTAAGTCGACTTGCATTCAATGTTCCGAAAATTAATCATTTTCACTGAGCCATGCTTGACTACATTCAGAGCCAAAAAATCAAAGCAGTCAAATTTTCCTTCTTCAACCAAATCATACAAACAATCATGCATGACAACGACGCTTCTGTATTTGAAACACTTTTGCGATACATGATGTGGTAAAGAAGGGCACCGACTATCAGCTATCGAACGTCTCGATGCTGATTTCCTTCCTTGACGACTTTCAACCTTTTGGATCATAACTGATATGTATCATTTCTGAGCGATCTATGTAGGCTTTCAGATGATATCTTATTTTTTGCTTTGCCTAGAAGGACAAAATCATGACTAGGTAACCGCAATGAGCTGTCCAGCATGTGCTACAGCTTTTTTGAACATGTGGTCCTGGTATTAATTCAGATTTTTCCTTTTGAAACATTAATGATCGTGTATCAATAACGAGCATTATCAACAATGATACGAGGATAGACGTTCGGGAATGATTGAGGGAGCGACGTTCAAAATGTATCACCAAGTATGTCGATCACCGTCGATTAGCCACGTGACGAATAGCAACGGTATCCTCCGATGCGGCATGGTATATCTTCTTGTATCAAGTTAGTGTTGATTTTCGACATATATTCAATGGGTACTTTTAATACGTGCGTATCACAGCACTCGGAGGTAGCATCATTCTAGCTAGAAACCATTCCTGATTGCTTTTCTTGAGCGATTTTCCGAACATTGCTTGCATTAATGATTGGAATATCTTAAAATTTGTGCAAAGAACTTTTTGAAATTTTTTCTAAGATTTCGGAGTGCTATGAAGGTTTATTTTAAAATTTGTAAAAAAACGGTTTTAGGAATTTTAAATTGCACCTCAATTATCTAGAAGTAATTTTTAATTACTGTTTTTCAACCAATAGGGGAGAATGGGGGTACTTTTTCCCATTTTATTGTTTCTACCATATCTTTATGGAAAAATTTAGCATTTCGTCGTCTTTTTAATTTTCTGAAAGCTTGTGATTTCAAGTTTCTATGCGTCAAAATCTAGAAATATAGTTGATCACGTTGATGAGTTAGAAGCATTCTGGTGGGACAAAAAAAATGGTGATATTTTAAATTAATGGGAGACTTGATCTTTTATTCAGGATGCGTAAACCCTTGAAAAAAAACAAAATCGAAAGATTCAAGGTCCATTGATTGTTTTGATTCATATAAATTCTTTTTCACCATTTATAAGTGTCAGAAAAAGAGTATTCGTAAATTGTATCTCCAGCTCTATAGTAATTGAATACGTAAAGACGTTGTATTTTAATTTTTAAACAAAATCAATGTTTTTAATTTTTCTTACGAAATTATTATAGGAAAAA
The DNA here is from genome assembly GCF_029784155.1 of Uranotaenia lowii. Lineage (NCBI taxonomy): Eukaryota > Metazoa > Arthropoda > Insecta > Diptera > Culicidae > Uranotaenia > Uranotaenia lowii. Next base: position 118,508,676 of record NC_073693.1, on the reverse strand, counting down.
TATTAGTTTTTTAATAAAAAAATAGTAATTTCGTACTTAGCTATGATCACAATCTATTCTGAAAAAAGATAAACCATTTTGAACTCAAGGAATCAATTAAGCCCAAAATTAACATTTTAGAAAACCTTTCTATGTACAATAGTTTAGAGCCAGTTATACCATATTATACCATAACGATTGACAAATCTAAATGAATAGATTTGTTACCATTTTTTCATGTAAGAATTATTTTTTATTGATATTAAAAGATCTTCATGCAACATTTTATGAAATTTTATAAACAATGTGTAATAACTCAAAAAGTATGTTTGTTAAATTTGTTTGGGCTTAAAGCATAGTTACTTTGCTTCATTTTGGCACATTTTTCTAGAACATTTGATCTTTGTAAAACATTCCAGTTTTGAGATATAGCTTAGGAATCAAGCATCCCCTTGGATCAAGTATCCTCATTCTCCCCTACATTTTGATAAAATTGAATAATAGTTATAATTAAACCCACTGAATATGAAGAATGACATTTTAAAACGGTATTTTGAAATGATTTTATATGGTACTTGAAAGAGGAATGTTAATGAATCAAACAAAAGATGTTTCAACATATTAAACGATAAAGGTAAAAGAAGAGAAAAATTTCAGTGAAATGTTTTCGACTGATTTCACTTTTAAAAATAAAAAACCCAGACAACCATTTCAAGCATCGGCAGACAATTATTTAGGGCTTCTTAATCCAAAATATTTCCTCCAATCAGTTTTTGTTTGTTTATGTTTCAAGTTATGATCATCCAGTGTAAGTTCTTTTTCGTTTATAAAAACCTTATAAAACTTTGAGTTCAAATTTGCACCATTGGCAATAGCTTTCTAGCTTCCCAGACATTAAAGTATAACAATTACAATCTTATCTATGCTTCGAATTGGCAATATTTTAGAATTTTAAAGGCTTTTATATGAAAGACAAGACCTTGCTTAACACGATGCACTTAATGGTAAAGAGCAACATGTTCACAACTTTTTCACAGCTTTTTGCACATCGCACCAACACAAGTGCACAAACAACCAAACCTACACTCAGGTGATAGCAAGCTAATATTGACTCCCAACTAACAGTAAAGAAAATTTATCGCAACAATCGGAGACAGCTTTCTTCAATCGATTAATTTATTTTCAACATTTAGGCATATCCTCGGTCCGGTTTTTATCAGCCTTGATTTATTGTTTACCCTACTTTTAATGATTGAATCAGTAACAAAAAATCGTTTACAAATCGTAAAAAATCTTAAAGCAATTGTCGTTGAACTAATCATTCTTATGGCAGATAGAAAACCGAAAGAGGCTGTGCCTTATAATGGATAGAATTGATCGATGTCAACAGAAAGTCTTATAATTTGGCATACAAAATAAAAATTAAAATAATTCATTTAGATTCTAAGCTAAAATCAGCTTCGGCAGTTCAACAGAAAATAAAATCACGAAAAATTTCTCCTGCAATTCTTCACTAATTGGTTCTCCACTTTTGAAATAGCTATTTATTACAACAAACAAAAACATACCTACCATTGGAAATATAATCATTTGAAGAAACATTGACTTTTAAAACTCACTTTTGTGTTTCATCCTTCCTTATTTCAACTTTTCAGAGATTTTTTCGGAAAAATCTAGTGATTCAATCATGTTTGTTCAGTTCAGCCCTTCTTCTCTTTCCATCCTCTAGTCGTTTCAGATCAGGTTTACCCCAAAATTGAGGCTTCCACTTCGTCCCGTTTGAGTTTTCGAGTTACAGTTTAAGTTTCTTTCCACTTTCGAACCACTTTTCGCCCATCACCAGGAACTGATCCATTTTCAATCAAATTTAACCGCGTTATTTTCTTCCTTATTGAAACTGTGATGCTACTATATATAAAAACCATAAATCATTCAATGTATGTAGGAAATTACAGTTGTCTGAAAGTGGATTTAATATTTACAAGAGATCGAGCGTTCTATTTTACGACCGTATTCATTCCCGGCATCATACTGGTGACGTCATCCTTCATCACCTTCTGGCTCGAGTGGAATGCCGTCCCGGCCAGATCAATGATAGGTAACGATTTTGAACCTTCGCCCTCCCAACCGAAAAAAAAATGATGCTTGCCCAATTATCAATTACCCGCCTCCATTCATCCACCACCATTTTCGGCACCTCCTTCATCGAATCCATCTCGATTGCCATTCTAGAATAGCAGGTCTTGGTCTGAGTCCACACCCGAAGCTTGTCAAATCGTAAGAACAAATATTGAGCAGGTTTGAAAGTATCGGAAATAATGTCTCTTTTTCGGGATCGATCAACGAATAGAAAAAAAACTGATAGATTTTAGTGAATAAGAATCAATCAATACAAAACACTATTGCACACACTCACCGAAACAGTTGTTTCACAAATGGTAAACTGTAGATTGGTTTGGCTTTCCAGTTTGGTTTAAGTCATGCTTTTTTATATATATTCCAGTTCCTTAACTTTCCCCAAGTAGTTAGATTTGTTCCTTTTTCAATTAAAAATTTGTTTTCAGCACCAAGTAGATAAAAAGTAGCTTGCCAGTAGCCAGTAGAAGATAAAACGCTGCATGACTATTTCCGTTAAATACGAAATAAACCTAACTTTTAAATAGAAACATAACTGACTAACCAAAGATGGATTTCGCGCCAACTCGACACAGTCCCCCTTATTCTGCGCCGCGCGTGAGGTGACGATAGTCGAGTCGAGTCGGAGTCACGTGAATCTTGTCACCTTATTCCCGAAGCCGATGTGACAGAGGTTTATGCCCAGCTGACTACTAGATTAGGATAAGAACTTAAAAAGTTCATTCTAAAAGACTTTTCTCACCTAAAGCGACTACTGGAATCAGGTGACTAGGGTAATTCGACTATCGTCACCTCACGCGCGGCGCAGAATAAGGGGGAGTATCTGGCATAACTCTCTCAGAGTTCATTGAATGTTTTTGTGTGTATAGTTCTCATGTTGTTAAGGCACTTAGCATACACAGTTTTCCCATAAAAATATCTAGACTAACATTTAAAAATGGCCAAACTTTTCAGGCCAATTTTTTATGAAAACTTTTAACTCTAAAATTACAATTCCTTCACAAATGTGATCTATGGAAGAGTTTTTGAAAAATGTTTTAATTTTTAGAAAAAATATTTTGAAATCGTACATGCATTTGAAAAACTAAAACTCAATTTTCCAAAAAAAAACTCTATCTCAGAATTTGATGATTATTTATTTTCAAGACGAATAGTAATAATGCAAACAAGAAGCAAGGAATATTTAAAGAAGGTAGTTCTTTAAATTCTGAGATGGCCGTTCTTTTTAATCGACTTTAAGTTTTTAGTATGCTTTTTTTCAATGTAGGATTTACACTTATTTTTACCATCAATTATAACAATCGAAGCTCTTTTTTCGTCAAAATCAGTACAATCAATTCAATGAAGCAGTTTTCGCATTTATGGTTTTAAATGTACACTGAAAATTGAAAAAAAAACATAATTTGTTCATGTTTTTTTTTATAATTTTCAGTGTACATTTATTTGTTAGAAAAACTTTTTTTTCCCTTAAACACGCACAAAATGCTATGTAAAAGGACGACTTGTATGTGTTATTATCACCCTGCTAAGAAAAAAAGTTTCAACAAATTCCGATATCACATTTTTAAATGCATTTTGCTCAGTGTAGGATTTCAAATAAAAAAATCAATATTTTTACACAAAACTTTAATCATTTTTTAAAAACTCTCTCATGAACCACATTTGTGTGGGAATTGTAAATTTTGATCTGTTAATAATATTTTTAGCTGAAACATTCGGCCTTTTTCAAATGTTAGTAAAGATAATTTTTAAGAAAACTATGCCAAGTTGCTTTACAAAGTATGCCAAATGGCTTTACTAGGTAAGATCTTTATGCCCAAAAAGTTTCAATGAATTCTGAGAAAGTTATGCCTCTCCGTGTCTCCGTGTCGGTTTTGCGCGAAATCCGTAAATATTAACTCATAATCAAAAACAGGATCTTTTTTAGTGAAATTCAAACCATTTTGTTGAAAAGTTGCATTATGGTGCATTTTTCAATGAAACTTTTTCAATCATCGATAAAGGACGATTGTTTTTCAATTTTGTTAAGTCTGTGATATTAACATTTATTATCAAACTTCAATTTTCTGGAATAGTAAAACAAAATTTAAAAAGTTTATAAAACGGGGTTTGCAGCCCCCAAATAAATTTTTAACCTTTAAAAATACTACATTTATGGAGATCATTATAATTATCGATCGTTAAGAAACGCAATACAATGATTTCAAACTAAAAAAGTGTTAAAAAAATCCATTTATTGTATAATTTTTCACGTTCTTAAATGCAGTGTTGTTTTTTTAACACCTCCTAATTAGTTTTTAAAGGAAAATGATATGTCCAGTAGACTGAGTCGATTTGGGGTCATTTTGGAATTCCTCAAACCCTGGGGTCTAAAAAGCTTCGTCGTGGTCCAAAACTCAACCATGATTTTTCGCAAAATTTTTAAGTAACGTTTACATGAGTAATTTTGAAATTTTAAGTTTGTATGGGAAAATTGAATATTTTGTACTGAAAAATCAACATCATTTTTGTTTTGTCTGTGGAACCGATCCAGCTGACAGTTTTTGTGCCAATTTATAAAATTCCTAAAGTAAATTTTCCGCTGAACAACTTTGTCCAAGATTGTAACTTCGTATCTTATTAGGAAAAAAAGTTATTAGCTGTTAAACAGGGGTATGTCTTTTCGCACTGATAAACAATAAATTCAATTGACATCCCTGCAGGGCGCCTAGCGAGGTATTGCGTGACTGCTTTCCATGCAACACTCCGCGAGGCTCAAGCAGTGATGTCAATTGAATTTATTGTTAATCAATGCGAAAAGACATACCCCTGTTGAACAGCTTATAACTTTTTTTCTTAATAAAATACGAAGTAACGGTTTTCGACAAAGTTGTTCAGCGGAAAATTTTCTTTAGGAATTTTATAAATTGGCACAAAAACCATAAGCTGGTTCGGTTCCACAGACGAAACAAAAATGATGTTGATTTTTCAGTACAAAATATTCAATTTTCCCAAACAAACCTAAAAGTTCAAATTTAATCAGATAAACGTTACTTAAAAATTTTGCAAAAAATCATGGTTGAGTTTTGGACCAAGACGAAGCTTTATAGACCCCAGGGTTTAAGGAATTCCAAAATGACCCCAAATCGACTCAGTCTAATGTCCAGAGCTACTTTTTCAATAACATACCAATAAGCAGTGAGTTCAAATTACACGTTTTCTGTCTAAATTTTGTTTAAAAAACCATTCGAATGCTACATTCTCTAGTTATGATGTTTGAAAAATCCTTAAAAAACAATGCTAAATTAGGAAGTTTTATCGAAATTGATTTTCAATCTCACGTTTGGAAAAAAAATTCATTTTAATAGAAACATACCATATTAAATTTTGAATTCGTTACAAATACTCTTAAAAGTTTGTATAGATAAAACTGCAAATTCAATCTTCGAAACGTTTCCGTTTTGCACAAATTGAAGTTTGACTTTATGAAGTTTGATTTTTAAAACTAACTGAATGGTTTATGCAATCAGTAAATAAGACAAAACAATTTTATTTTCCAAGATACTTAAATGTATTGGAGGAAAATTCGATGTACATGTTTTGAAAAATAAGTCAATTGTTAAAATAGTTTTTTGAATTTTTTGAGTTCAGAATTTTTGAATACCATTTTTACAAGTAAACCTCAATCAAAAATTTGAATTCACTTGAAAATTTAAAATTTTGGAAACGCGTATATAATTTAAGTAATCGGTGAAATCTGTGAACATTCCCAAAATGCTGCGTTCTGTGACACTGATTTTGAGATGAAAATTTCCTCAAAATTCTGTGAAATCTTACGTGTATGCTGGAATAAGTAGGAAAATTTCAAATATCGTTAAACAAGCGGTTTCTCCTTTTGCACCAGCTGTGTCACGGTTTTATTTGTAGTTCCTCACATCAGAAAAGGCAAACCTACAAAAGTACTTGAAAATTTCCTAATTTTGTTTGTCTGAAGAGATTATAAGCTTGAATTTACGGCAAAACTATTAATTGAAAATGTTTCTTTAAAAAATTTATAAAATTGACACAAAAGTATTCAGATGAATTATTTAAAGAGTCAAAATAAAACTTACCTACGTGATTTGAAATTATTTAAAACGATATGTTTTTGGACCTCAGTAATCGAAAAATCCTATTTTTTATTGGTCTTTAAATAAAATGAAAGTGGTGAGGGGAAGAGGTTTCAGCGTTATGTAATTGGCATATAAGGGAACATGGCAGATCTATGATTTGTGACATACAAGGGGAGAGAGTCCAAAAGAAGCATTTTTGCAGGATGTAATTTATGGATGCCACCTAAGATTTTTTTAAAAATATTTTGTCAGTTAACATAAAATTTAAAACAGGGCAAAAGATGCTATCCCAGGAGGTTTGAAATAAATCGTTTGAATAATGTCAAGTTATAGTCAATTCAAGAAGAATCAAATCAATGTTTGAAATTTTTATGAAGAATACGAAAAACCAATACGCTTTCATGATTAACTTAAGAAGAGTACACAAATAATGAATAAGAAATAAATAAACTAAAGCTCAAACCATGGATTGTTTTTGAAATTTTTATGTGAAGGTTCCTCAACTAACTCTTTAACATGAACTGTAATGTAGCCAAAAATTTTTTGGGAAGTTTAATTTCTTCGAATTAATGCACACGAAAATAATTTTATAATAATAAAAATTCCTATTTTATTTTGATATTTTACTGAGGTTAACCCAGCATCAAGTAGGAGCCGAATGATTTCAGGAATATCGAAATTTTAATTATGATACCAAATAACCTGAAAATGCATAAAACGTGAGATCTGGTGGTAACTCAAAAAAAAATTGAAATAAAGGTCGGTTTTTCAAAAAAGGGCTAAGATCCAGAAATTGATTTTTGGCAACACAATATTTTCGAGATAACACCATATTTCGACGGTTCATTCATTTCTAAGTCATATGGTATCAAAATAAAAATTTTCTATTTCCTTTTGCGCCTCTGTGGTAATTTTTGCTATTTTTAAATCGATTTTTGTTAATTTTGAGGAATTTTGAGAATATAAAAACCAATACTTAAAGAACTTTGAGGCTCCCTTCGATCAAGTATGATTGAGAATAAATTACCTTTCCTGAAAGTTTGAAGTAAATCGTTTAATAAATGACAAATAATGATATATTTAGTCTTTAAAATTCATACAATTTTAATTTTTATGCTTTGATGTGTGAAAAATGCAAAATTAACGTTTAAGATAAACTTTAAAAAACACTTTATTTAGTTTTCCATTCAATCGATAATAAACTTTAATAAAAAAAACACTGGAAGTTTAAATTAATGACCGAAAATATATACCTACATACAACATAAAAATTTTGTTCCCAAAGCTATAAGATTGATCTAAGAATATATAATATTCAAAAAATGTGATTAACAAATACTCCAAAAATTATGAGAACTGTAACGAGATTTAAAAATTCGGTTGACAATTTTTTCAATTTTTTTAAGGCTACATAAAAGGTTTTTTTGGACTAATAATAGACTTTTCTTGAAAAATGAAGCTATCTTTAACGCTCTTAACGCTGGAACTTTTTTGTTCGCAAAACACATTTTAAAAGTCGCTCTGGTCAATAAAAATTAATACTTTACTGATTTTCCATACCCTGAAAGTAACTCTTTGTTGGGGTGTATCAAGTTGGACAGTTTTTAATTTTGAAATTCCTGTGGTCGAATAAGTTTTATTTGAGTCACAATGAACGTGATCATTCTTTATACAATGAGTACTCTTGGCTTTAAATGTGATGATCTACATGTATAAGAAATTGCCATATATACACTCTAGAATTGGCATTTTTTATTCATTCATAATATATTTTATCAATTTGATACAACAGAAAATTTAAGTGACTTCACTGTAGACAAAAAACGATAGCTCTCGACCCTTTTTCGCCAAAATAAAAAGTTATAACGAAGAAAACAGAAAAGTTAAAAAAAATCATTCAAGATATAAAAAAAACCTGATTGAGCATCATCAAAGAAAGTCTTACTTAGTGTCAATAAATTGTTTAAATTATTTAGAGGATTTACAATCTCAAATTGTGTGTTTTTCAATTCTGTTGAAAATTTGGATGAACATAGATAAATAAACTTTTGTAGTTAAATATTTCATTGAAAACTTATAAAATGGCAGCTCCAAGTGCAAAACTTCCGGTAGATCAAATTTATTTTTTGACAAAATGAAACATGAAAATGGAAATCTTAACTCCACTCAATACTATAAAATAAAAACCTCTCTTGAATTTTACTATTTTTTACTGTTGCTTGGGCCTAATCATGATAAACTATTACTTCATTTCGCCTTACGAACTTCAGTCAAGCTTTATTAAAACTTTGAATATAATAATCAGTATAAAAAACAAGAAACAATTTTATTCATATTAGTCATATTACATATAAAAAGCAACGAAATTGAAATTAAAAAAAAATATGTCCCAATATGGCACACCTTCAGGATTTTTTGAGAATCTTCTATATAGTCCTTGAAACAAATTCAACCGTTTCCCCAATAAATAAGTCGGTTTAATAATTTCACTTAAATCATAGAGTATTTCTGAAATTTTAATCCAAAACATCCTAAATGAAATTCTTCAAAATGAACAAAAATTAAACTGAACATTTTAAAGATGATAAAAAAAAACCCTGAATAAGTGCACTTGAAATGGATTCAATTTTTGTAAGCAAATTTCCAACTTGAAATTATTTGTTAATAAATAATAAATGAAACTTGATAAAAGCTTTAGTCCAGAAAATATGTTTATTTTGAACATAATTTTGTATTTGCGAACTCGAGTGTGAAACTGAAAATTTTAAACTTTAATAATGAAGTTGATAAACATTTTGTCATAGTTTAAACTGAATAATTTTGAGTTATTTAAAAATCAAGAGTTCAAAATACTTTGTGATTTTATCAATATCCAGTTTTAAGAAAAAAATGTTGAAATTACTTTAAAGATTATGAAAAAGAACAGCGTATCTTAAGTCAACTGCATAGAAATTTTTTTATTAAAAAATATGTAAATTGAATAACTTCATACGAAAAAAGCTTTTAAGCTCTATTAAGTATTCCTTGTGATGAATTGAAAATACAATATATCCAAAACTTCGATAGCGAAAATTTTTATACACTATTAAGTTTTGAACAGAATTCTTGCTTCAAATACTTGATCTATGGATCCATTAACATCAAATAATTTTTTTCTTCAAGCTTTCATTCAATGTGAAAGACACTCAATTTATATGATCCAACCATATTTAACTATTATCCGAAATTAAATAAAATCAATATTAAAAACCAAAACTTGAAAACCAATGATTAAGAATCTTAGCTGTTGTTTAACTGTGTATTAAATTCTATCGATTAGATTCAGTAAATCAATAGAAAAAATTGCAAGTTGAGAGCTGTTTTATAAACCGATGTGTGTATATCTAATTGAATTAAGGTTTGATAAAAAATTTCTGAAATTTAACTAATAACTCACACGATTGGAGGGCAAACTAGTCTCAAAACCTGCTCTCACCTTCAATTTTTCAAGTTGTTTTGAAAGAAATTTTCAAAACTTACTTTTAGATTGAAGCTTTGTTTGTAATTAATATTTCGTTCATCTGTGTTAAAATTGATATAAATACGTTTATCTATTTCAGAGTTATTAACCTATATTAACCATAAACATAGCTTAATACTGCTGTTACGTTTTCGTTCCATTCTTTCTTCTTTCTTTTCTCTCTATCTTCTTCACACTCACCGAAAAAAAACATTACATTCGAAAAACTTGTAAAATGGAAAAACAAAACCATAAATTGCACCGGAATGTTTACTAACAACAATCTGAAAATGATTGAAACGTGAAAACCGCCCACCGGTACCTGAAACACTAACTCACATTTTCACTTAAACACAAAAAAAAAAACAAATTAAACACATATGAACATATTTGTAACTATGAATGAAAAAAACAACAAACAAAACTACCAACCCAACCAACAACCATATAGGTAATTACAGTTGCCTGAAAGTAGACCTTATGTTTACGCGTGACCGTGCGTTTTATTTCACCACCGTGTTTATACCGGGCATCATTCTGGTAACGTCGTCCTTCATCACCTTCTGGCTCGAGTGGAACGCCGTGCCGGCCCGCGTCATGATCGGTAAGTGCAAACTCCATTTCTTCCTGTTTCAAAGGGATGCCGCCATCTTTTCTAGGACCCTTCCATTACAAATTTTATATGGGAAAAAATGTTGGCTACCCTTATGAGATGTCTGTGTCCTACTGTACGGTTTGTTGTTCAAGTCTGTTGTGTGGCTATCCTCAACGTCCCTGTAAGTTGTACCACTGATAAATCAACCCTTGTGAAGAATCCAAAACATCCCTTTTTACCTGAAGTATTTTAAACAAAACTATCTTACAATAATTACTGGAGCTGAATGGACTTCGATTTAAAGTTTCTTCCCCTGAAGAAACAAGAAAAAATAACAATTAGTTCTACAATCCCAGTAAAAATAAAGTGTAGGGAAAGCATACTATTCATGAGCGGTGGTTAAATCAATTAGTTCAAACCGCTTAGAAGAAATTCAATTGGACACGATAGAAGTTTTACATTGAAACGAATAATTAATGATTTAAGTATCCTCATATGCAACATATGCTTAAGAGTTTAGGCTCTTAATGCCATTGCTGGAATATTTTCTAAAACTTCTAAGCTACATTCAAATACGAAAACAGTTTATTTGATTCATTTCCACTGGTGGCAGGAATCGATCGTGTTGACTCCACAAGGTGATAAATTAGTGCAGCGAGGCCTTAGTCCGTCTATAGATACTGAACTGATAGATCCGTAGCAAAGTGCTCTATTTGAACATTGATCAAAACTTCAAGTTTTCCACGTCAAAAAACAACAATGTTTACAATTGACAATTTTTCATCAAAATTGGATGATTTGAAAGTTGCTTCCAGTCTTCCAAAAATTGTGTTGGGAAAATATAAACTCAAAAGTAAGACTGGAACAAAAATCAATTTCTTCTTATGTCACCCTACCTAATATATGACCTACAATTTTTCCAGAATGGTGGTAGCTTTAAGGCCTAGCTGGCAATAATTATTTTAGATTAAAGAAAAATATGAACCAAAGATTTTTGACATAAACAATTTTTTCTAAAATAGGCCTCTTTCCAAACTTTTCAGCATAAATATCTTAGCAGTTGCTTGGAAACTGCTTGTCAAACAGTCGAAATTAGCATGCATTTGATTTGCAAAGTTTTGAAGACAAAAAATATGGAAAACCATACAATTCCGATAAAAAACACTACGAAAATAATCTGAATGTTCTAGAGTGTTGACAGTAGCCAAATAATCGGCAGAGAAGTGATATATTTATACATAAGGATGGTTATCTGAAAACTTACTACATTTGATGAGTAACCTAAAGTCAGGCTTACCAATTTCTCTCGATAGTGAGAAATCTTTCTCAATTTTTGCTGCAAGAATCTATCAAATTGGTTGATTGAAGTAGGTACTTATTTTTTGGGGTCTTGGATTTTATAATTGCTAATTGATTTCTTCAGGCATTGAAAAAATTTGAAATGTTTTGCAATACTTCTACCTAGAAGTTTAAGATTTCATACCTATAGATAAGGATTCGTGTGCAGTAGAGTGTAAAAATCTTCATTTCCAATATTTCCCGGGATTCCAATATTCCCGGGAAAAGGATCGTCAGATATCCCCATTCCTGGAAACGCTAAAATGGCTGACAAACGGACACTCTTATTTTTAAGGATGAGCAAAATGAAATAAAATTAACATTGGAGGAATATCATGAATCCAAAATCAAAATCAAACTATTGTACAAAACTTAGATTTCAGAATAAAAAGCGAATAAATGAATTTAAAAAAAAAGGCAAAAAATGATTTTAGTATAGGACCGTGAGTATCATGGGCTACTATTTTTTTTCGCTTTAAAATATCTTTATTATAAAACATACAATGAAAAAAAAATATTTTGATACATTTCTAAGATTTCATTTAACATTTTTTTGGAATTAAATTTTTTCCGAGTTCCGACTGTTATCAAAAAAGTTATTTTGAATAAAATGGTAGGGACCCAAAACTGTAATTTCATGCCTCATATGGGCCGGAACAAATTTGAATTCCTTTTTTTGTCACTTGGAGTTGATGCATCACGAGGGAGGAGATATTAAAAATTATCTTAAATTTAAAAAAATTGAAACAAGTTGCATAAAAGCTATCATTCAATATATTTGTATACAATAATTTATCTTTTTTTTTCAATAATATACCTTGAATTTTATGTATTGAGATAATGCAAAAAAATGGGATAAACTACAAAATTTTGCATGCAACAAAGTTGTATACTGTTTCCGTTGCAAGAAATTGAATAGTTGGCCCATTTTTAATGCCGAATTTGAAAAAATCCAGAAAACAAAAACCGGTTAAATTCCAGTTTTCCACAGTTTTTTGCTCTTCATTTTTTTAAATTTTCGATTAATTTATCAAAGTTTTAATAAAAAACTATTTCCCCCCTCAGGACTTTCGAAAAAACTGAAGAGGGAGATAGGCGTTTGACAATAGCAGAAATGGGTCTTGTAATATTTTGGAACCTTTTTACTTCAAATTAGATATTTTAAAAATTTTAATCGATGTATTTCTGGAACTATAATATCTAGTCGAAATCTGAATCCTTGATTGAATGAACTAGAATAAATAGATTCAAAATCAGTTTTTGTTTGTCATTTATGTTGGTTCGTTAGCTCATCAGTTATCAAAGATTGATTCATCACTCAAAACCGAATCATTTTATTAGTTGAAAACTCAAAAGATCTTGAAGTGATTTTTGACCAACGTGGCTAGGTTTAAAGATTCACATCAATCATATCGTCAATATTGTTCCCCGATCATCCACACGATGATGATTAAAATTCAGTTTTGCTTCAGTTTTTGATTTGACAAAAAAGTTGATGATTTTAATTGCAATTGATTGAGATTAAGACTCTTTTTTGTGTTTAGCGTCATGAATTCGATATTTATCGGATTTTGTCTTTCCCTCTTGTTTTAGTGCTATCACTCGTGTAAATATTGAAATTATTCAATTTCCAAAATGTTAGTCATTGATAGCTGATAAACTAATAAACCTCATTCCTTTTCATTTTATTCATTCCAGATTGAATTAAGTTAATGGTTGTATGAGAGCTTGACATTCTAGATAAAATCAATGAAAGTAGAAGTTCAATGATAATTTGAAATCAGAATTAAATTAAGATTTGGAAATAAAATTCTCCGACCACAATTCACATTGAGAGATAAATTTCCGAATCGATATAAACAACACGATACTTCACAAAATCTATAAAATAATTTTTCGAAATTTTTGACGTTAATCGATCAGTTTTAATAATAATAAAACAGATTTACCAGTTGTCCCTGCGTTTTGAGCTACTTTGGCTTCAATTGACTGGTCATCGTCTAAACTATTTTAATTTTCGACAGTTTGTTTTGTTTGCGTAAACATTTGTTTTTCAGTATCTATGTCAATTTTGTGATTATAGAGTCAGAATCGGTCTTGAAATTCAATGAGTCTTTCTGCCTATTAACGACATTTTCGCCACCTCTCAACTTTGTATAAAGTGTTTCGGAAGTTGTTTCAGCATTGTATCCTGTAACTCTTTCCGATAATTTTGTTATTTTATACCGAAAATATAGCCAATTGCTAGACAGTGCTGTGCTCTGAGCTAAATCTGTAATAACTTGCTTTGTGGTTACATTTGTTTTGTGTTGATTCAACACAAAACACACGGTTTTTTTTTTCAAACCGGCTCGTTTCTTCTACTTAAAGGAAATCATATGTATAAATGTAAATGTACATGGCCATAGAAACTAGAGTGTCCATTTCCCGGCCATTTTAGCGTTCCCGGGAAACGGGAAATCTGACGATTCATTTCCCGGGAATTCCCGGGATCCCGGGAAAAATTGAAAATAAAGATTTCAACATGAAGATCTTAACACTCTACTGCGTACGAATAAATATGGTATTTTTTAATCAAAGGTAGTACCTAGTATTGCAAAACATTTCAAACATTTTAAATGCCTCAAAAATTCAATAAGCAAACCGAAGACCCAATAACAAAGTATTTTAGCTTAGCTTGATTGACTACTCACATCCACATTAAATCGTTGTACCTGAAATGCTTTATCAACTGAATTCAATTTAAAAATTGATTTTTTTTGCATCTTTTCAAAACTTTGTTTGTTCAAAAATAAATGTCGGTAGCAAATCATCCTTACAACTTATGCATTTCAAGTCCCACGATCGCAGGCGTGGCTCAATAGAACGAATTTCACATCGCCAATAGTTGTACTCCGTGATTGACCGAGGCCATCCATTTTGTTCTAAGATCAAACGAAGGGTGTCTGGGATTTCAACAATTCGAAGACCCAAAAACAAAGTACTTTAACCGACAAACTGCTTTGATTTTAGCTGCAAAAATTTGAAGAATCGAGACAGATTTCTCACTATCGATAGGAGTTAGTTAGCTAGACTTCATGTTATTCATCAAATATCGTAAATTTTCAGATAACTATCCATTTATTTTACAATAATTCATTTCTTTGCTGATGATTTTGCTACTGTCAACAGTATCCGAAACGGAAATTCTAAATGATAAGTGTGGCAAAATAAAACAATCGGATTCATTCCGTAGCGTTTCCTTATTGGAATGGTTTGGTTTTATAGATTTTTTTGTCGTTTTTCACTTTTACACGAAGTTTTCGATTCGAAAAACATTTTTTTTAATAAAATTTAATGTATTATTCAGATTTAAGAAAAATACTATTGAGAACTTAGCCATCACGGCAGAACTATCAATCTCCTTGCTCAAATCTGATTTATTTTTCCAATTTGAATCGAGTAAATTTTTAGTAATTTAGCTCATTTCATTGGCTTCGGGAAATCCCGGGATTTTTTAAGCGTTTCCCGGGATTCGGGAATTCCCGACCGGGAAATTTTCTCACTTGTTAACAGAGATTCAGTTCTAAATATTAAATTTTAAATTAGATTGAACTAATTTCATAGGCTCTGGTTCTTCATTACCAAAATCAAAGCTGTATTTATATTTCCATATTTCGGAATCTGTATCCTGTTTTGAAATTTAAATTTTCAGTTCAAATTATCATTAGAAAAATATAAGGCTGCTTTGAATTCCTGGTTCAAATTTGGTCTTGCATTTCTTCCAAAATTTGATTCATTATTTTTGAAACTCAAATGTATTTTCAATATTTAGATAAACATTTTTAGAATATGGAAAAAAATTAAAATATCTTGAGTTTTTGTTTCATATTCAGATTCGAAGTTTTTGTGCAGAATTCAAACATTCAAATGCTCAAAATGTCGATAAAGTATTGAAAATTCAGAATCAGATTCATCATTTGAAATAAGTATTTTAATACAGATTCACAAATCTGATTCTAAATAAATTATTGAAATAGTGAGTTCAGCTTGAAGGCCAAAATCTCAGAATTTGAATTATAGATTCATGGTTGAGGGCTTCAATAAATTTAACTTCTTGGTTCTTTTTTTTTTTAACTAAACGTTTAGTAAGGCATTTATTTATATGCAATTTAGATTCAGCAAAAGTTTTTTTTTTGGCAAAAATCGGGTATAATATTGAAATTTGGAAAATGATTCGAAATGCTGATTTTGAATTGAAGTTCTGAATTCAGATTCAGAATAAATATTCAAAATTCGACTAAACTCGTAAGTGAGTTTTACTGAAAGATTACACATATAAAATAAAATTTGTGTATATTTTTTAAGTTTCATTTATGAAAAAACATAATTTACAAAGAAATTATTTCCAAGATTCAACTTATGCAAATGAGTTTTTAGTGGAAAATGTTTGCTGGTATTTGATGAAACATTTAATTTCAATATTAAAAATCTGCATGGTGTTTAATAAATTTGAATAGAGTTGATCTTAATCGCTAAAAAAGATTAATTGAAAAAAATGATTAATTTTTTGTCGCTGGTAAAAACTTATGATTTTTCTTAGGATTTTGGGAGGTTCAACTTATTTGCTTTGAGTTACGACAATTATTTTTAGGACATTAAAGATTTTCGTCAAAAAAAACCAATTGAATGCTCATATAAAATAAGCTAGATGTACAGATTCATGAAAAAAATCAAAGATTTCAACCATCTTTGAAAGCAAGATTCATATTTTGTTACTTAATCTTTCAATATACTAATGTAGCCAACTATTTTAAAGATTTAAGGGTCTATTTTCTAAAATTACTACAAAAAACTAAAAATGAAAATAAAACTTAATTGACGCCCTTGGAGCCAAAGGGGTATAAGTGCATAAAAGTTTATTTAGAGAAAAAAGTTTGAAAGTTTGCGTTTTGCCATTTTCCATATATCTTACGATAATTTGGATTTTTCGATTAACTGTAAAAGTATATAAATAAGATACTTGAATATAAATTCGCAGACGTATAGACGGTTTCTATAGCTGATGATACTGACTCATGATTGTTTCAGAGTTTCTCAAAACAAGCTTTTGAAAAGAATTGGAATAACAGATTTAAGGTTGATACTAAAAAGTATCTTACTAACAATCCTTCCTTCATCCCTCTTTGACTACTAGGACGTGGCCGGCGCCGTTATTGATCTTTTTTTTTTTTAAGGGAGAGCATGAGTTTTGTGCATTGAGAATGAGTTGCTAATCCCAAGCTGCATTCTTTTGGCCCTTGTACAAAATTGATGGCCTCGATCAATCACGGAGTAGCAACCATTGGCGATGTTGAACTCGTTCTACTGAGCCACGCCAGTGATCATGAAATTCGAAATGCATTGAAAGATTTGATACAATATATTATTATATTTTTTCTAAAATTATGAGAAAATTGTGGTATTTTTGAAGTCTAATTAAAGCATTTCGGGCTGAATGATTTAAGGTGGATATGAGTAGTCAAACAAGCTAAGCTAAGCTAAGCTAACTGTAAAAGTATATAAATGAAATTAAAAAAAATTGGAAAAAAAACATAGAATTAAATATGAAGAATCGTTTGGCATCATTAACAAAAAATCAACCATTTTGTTTCTTATACCCCTTTGGCTCTGAGGGCCTCAATTATTTTTATTTGTTTTTATTCATGCGTTGCTTGAATAAAAATTTCATAGAAAAAAATCAGCCACAGTACTCAGAATAATAAAATGTAATGTTTCTTCCCTTTTCACTAGTCAATCGTATAAGGCATTATCTATTTCCTATCTGAAAACAAATATAAAGTGGTCAGCACATCTTACTTACTTACTTAATGATCCCGCGCCGATCCTCCGGTGCATAGGGCCGTGGTAAAAGACCTCCACTGTTGACGATCCGGAGCCAGCGTCTTCACCTGGTCCCAGTCAAGATTCTCGTCGACAGTTCGGATTTCAGCGGCTAGGCTTCGCCGCCACGAGTTTCTGGGCCTGCCTCTTCTTCGATGACCCTCTGGATTCCAGTCAAGCGCCTCTCTGCAAATCTCGTTTTCATCCTTTCGCAGCGTGTGCCCAATCCATCTCCACTTACGTTCCCGAATCTCGATTTCTAGCGCCCTTTGATGACACCGGCGATGTAGTTCCTCATTCGAGATCCAGTTGCCGGGCCACCAAGCGCGGATGATATTCCGCAGGCAGCGGTTTACAAATACTTGCAGTTTTCGCGTCGTCACCGCATATGTGCACCAAGTTTCGCACCCGTACAGCAATACGGATTTGACGTTTGAGTTGAAGATTCGGATTTTCGTTCGTAGAGAGATCTGGCGTGACCGCCAGATGTTTCGGAGACTCGCAAACGCAAATCGGGCCTTTCTGATCCGGGTTTCGATGTCTTTCCTGGTACCACCATCAGGCGTTATCTGGCTACCAAGATACTGGAAGCACTCCACTTTCTCAACTTGTTGCCCAGCTACCATGAAACTGGAGGGATTTCCTGTGTTGATCTCCATCGACTTGGTCTTTCCGACATTGACTTTGAGACCTGCTGCCTTGGAGCTTTCGGTGAGGTCGTCGAGTTTGCTCTGCATGTCTTGTTGTGTTTGGGCGAGCAAAACAATATCGTCAGCCAGGTCAAGGTCGTTCAGTTGCTCCATTGTTAAAGGATTCCACGGCAATCCTCGGTTCGGTGCACAGTCGATCGATCCAGTCAGAATCTCATCCATTACGATGAGGAAAAGTAGCGGTGATAAGATACATCCTGGTCTCACTCCAGCAGTTACCGGGATTGGTTCGGACAAGACACCATCGTGCAAGACCTTGCACGAAAATGCCTCGTATTGTGCTTCGATGAGATGGACTAGTTTCTCTGGGACCCCTCGTCGCCTTAGAGCCGCCCAGATGTTTTCATGATTAAGTCGGTCGAATGCTTTTTCGAAATCAACGAACACCAGCAGAAGAGAGTCCTGGAATTCGTTGATTTGTTCCAGTATGATTCGTAGCGTTGTGATGTGGTCCACACATGATCGTCCAGATCGGAATCCAGCTTGTTGCCGTCGGAGTGTAGCGTCGATTTTCTCCTGGATCCTGTTCAGGATCACTTTGCAGAGTACTTTGAGGGTTGTACAGATCAACGTTATGCCTCGCCAGTTACCGCACTCTGTCAGGTCTCCTTTCTTCGGGACCTTAACGAGGATACCCTGCATCCAGTCGGCCGGGAATGTTGCAGTATCCCAGATGTCAGCGAAAAGACGGTGCAACATTTGTGCTGACAGGGCAGGGTCGGCTTTCAGCATTTCAGCAGGGATGCAATCGATCCCAGGTGCTTTGTTGGATTTCATGTTTTTGATTGCCGCTTCTATTTCAGCCAGCGAGGGCGCTTCCGAGTTGACGCCATTTATGCGACTTACTGTTGGCGCTTCAAGCAGCGGGTTCTGTTGGCCATCGCTATTCGTGACTCGGAAGAGTTGTTCGAAGTGCGCAGTCCATCGTTTGAGCTGATCTGTTCGATCGGTCAATAACTGACCTGCTCGGTCTTTCAGCGGCATTCTCGCATTAGTCCTTGCACCACTGAGGCGGCGAGAAATGTCATAAAGTAGTCGGATATCTCCATTGGCGGCGGCTCTTTCCCCCTCTTCGGCTAGGGAGTTTGTCCAGGCTCTCTTGTCTCGTCTACAAGCTCGTTTAACTGCCTTTTCCAGCTCCGCATATCGTAAGCGGGCGGCTGCTTTGGCTGACCCGGTACATGCCTGCTCAATTCCGACTTTCGCCTTTCTCCGATCATCGACCATCCTCCAAGTTTCATCCGACATCCATTCATTTCTTCTTCCACAAACTTTACCGAGAGTACCATGGCTCGTCGTGATAAAGGCATTCTTGATTCCACACCACTGTTCTTCGACTGTTCCGTCTGTCGGCAGCTCCGAGGCTCGGGATTCTAGCTGTTCAACGTATGCCCTTTTCATCTCTGGATTCTCCAACCGGCGGACGTCGTATCGACACCCGACTTTCTCCTCGCGCCTTTGGACACGCGCAACTCTCAGTCGTATCTCGCCAAGGACGAGGTGATGGTCAGATGCAATGTCTGCGCTTCGCTTGTTGCGGACATCAAGAAGGCTCCTTCTCCATTTTCGGCTGATGCAGATGTGGTCAATTTGATTTTCTGTTCGGCCATCTCGGGATACCCAAGTGACCTTATGTGCTGGTCGATGGGGGAAGAGCGATCCACCGATCACCATGTTGTTATTGCCACAAAATTCTACAAACAGCTCTCCGTTTTCGCTCATCTGTCCTAGGCCATGGCGCCCCATGATGCGCTCAAGGTCTTGATTGTCGGAGCCAATCTTTGCGTTGAAGTCGCCCAAATGGATTTGAATGTCACCCTTCGGAATTCTCTCTACCACGCTGTTCAGTTGACTGTAAAACTGCTCTTTCTCCTGCAAATCGGCAACGTCAGTTGGCGCATAACACTGGACCATTGTAAGGTTTCTAACCCGTGTTCTAAATCTGGCTACGATTATTCTTTCGTTTATCGGTTCCCATCTAATGAGGGCCGCGTAGGCCTGCGGGCTTAACAGGAAACCAACTCCTCGTTCCCGAGTAGCATGTTCTCCTCGTATGCCAGAGTAAAGCAGGACTTGCCCGGATTGTGTCTTGTGTTCTCCAGTATTAGGCCAACGGACTTCGCTCAGTCCCAGAATTTCAAGCTTGAGGCGGCTAGCCTCTCTAGCAAGTTGTTCCAGTTTGCCTTGTTGGGCAAGGGTCAAAACATTCCAAGTTCCAATTCGTGTCCGTGTTTTCATGCTAAAAGTCGTCGCCAAAGTTCCAGGTCGGTCATTTCTTTCGGATTCCGTAACAATTTCAAATCGGGAGCAGTAGGTTGTTAGCCTAAAGTCCCTATCCCGCGATGGGGCTGCCATCTTGGACTTAGCTGGCGGGAGCCGCATTTCATAAATTCAGCCGCTTGCTGCAAGACAGACGCTGTTTGAGCCGCCCCTGACCTGGAGAACAGACGCTCGGTTGTTGTTGCACGCCGCCCCTGACCTGGGGAACAGACGCGTGCGGCCACCTTCTCAGTCTGCATGCGACCAAAGCATCCACCGGGGTTGGGTACCCGATCTCCGCTTAGGTTACTCGCACCCCAGCCGGCACCGCGGGGAGGTAGAGATAGGAGTTGTGAATAAGAGGTGATATGACCACTATGGGGTCTCGTGTTGCACATTATCCACCGTTTACCAGCCAATCACCAAGTTCCAAATGGTTTAAAAAAACTGACTTTGGCATTATTGTCACTTTCTGCAGTACAAAGCTCTTCGATTTTTTAACACATGTACCTGATTTTTTGCATAATTTGACTTTCGGGCCTCGGTTTTTGTCACAGGTAATTTTTTGTAACAGTCTAATAAAATGACGCTGCCGTCAAACTGCCAAAAATAATTTTAAGGTTGATCCAATGCATCAATTTATTTCACATACTAATCTCAAGGATATTTTAGTTAAAATTGTACATCATCGATTTTGAAATTTTCTTCTCCCTTGTCCTGCGCATAGAGTTCAAATTGACAAAAGCCTCAGGCTGAAGGCCTCTATTATTCAGTGTTTGAAATCACACTGCCAAAAGATTATGGTTGCATTTGAAATTCGTAAAAAAAAACTTTAACAGCTGAATAACTTACACATATTTTCTTAACATAAATAAACTGCATTTGTCCAGTGTCCAGTTGCTTTCCCATCGGCTGTACCAGTAGATATCGAACAATCGATCAGCCTAGTTTTATCTTTATGTATGCGGGAATTCTACCCAGCTTAATCCACGTGCCGGAGGCCTATAAATAAGCCGTATGGCTTTCTAAAAGCTCATCGCTCTAATTACTGGAAATAAATCACCGGGGGAAAACTTTCCACTCAACACTACTCTACTTGTACCTAGGTATTAAACATACTAGTTGCTAATTCTGTTATTGATGCTACTAACTAAGTACGTGTATAGGACCTCTTTCAGTCTCTAATAGCACGAACCTTTTGATGGCATGGATTGATACGGCCATTTTAATTGTGTTGATTTGGGTCGATGGTAGACACTTTTTATTTCTAGGAAATTAAACTGGAAAATGTGCAATATGTGGGAAGGTACAACGTAAAACAACCTTCATGGGACAGTTTCTGTCGGTCGACACGATTTAATGAAAAGGGATGTATTCATTGCCAGGAAAAAATCCAACGGAGGTACCCATTATCGTGTGCCGGCTGACTCGTCTGAATATGAATTTTTAATGATGTTTCCTGTTTACGTTTAATTAATTCGTAAATGTACCTCTACGCTTTACAGGGACCCAAATGTCGAATCCATCGAAACGAGATCTCAGCTTCACAAGGGTTGATAAATTTGCGTGGAATCCTTCCCCTTGTAGCCATTATTATCTGTGTTGTTCCTTTTTCCCTTCGTCTGCTTCTGTCCAATTTACTTGCAGTCCGTTGTTGTTTGTTGTTTAATTGTGCCACTACAGTTGCCACACAGGTGTTGTTTATGATATTGAAGGTATAAATATGCGTGTGGCTTCCTGATGACAACCGAAAACGATTAAGGTAGAAGTAACACTAGAACACCAGTAGTTTTAAATTAGAAAATCACTCAAATATAAACCGCAAACAGAGACGATAATGAAGATCAATTTTAACACCATATTCCATACTTTATGTTAGGATTTTAGGACCATTAGTTAATAAATCACATGAATGACAGATTTTTAAAACATTAAACTCTCGAAATGTAGGCTTGAATATATGTAAGTCAGTGTAAAACTAATCAATTATTTGTGAATTAATGTTAAAAGTTTAGAGTCGCCTGTAGTTAGCACATGAAGTTTAATTAAACATGAAGATACATTTTCAGAAAATCTAACTGCAGATATCAATTAAAACTGAAACGAGCATCTTCGTTAAATGAAAAAAGATATCGAAAGCTCTGTTTTAAGAACTTCTTCGGTTGACACGGTTTTATAGGAACTTCAAATATTTTTGAAAATTAGTTATTCTGAACTTCTTAACAAAACAAACAATATCAATATGAAATTCAACAAATTCAACACTTTTCAAAATTTCCTACTGAACTTTTCGAAATTTTTCTACAGGTCGTTGAACAAGTGAGAATACATTTTTTATCTAGTTGTTGTTGTTATGCCCTAGCACATAAAAATCAATATTTTTTTTAGCTAATTTGTACTATTACAAAGAGTATTTATCAGCATATTTGGTGCCTATATTTTACAAACTGATTTTGAAAGATTTTGGCATGCTGAATTCAAAGGTTTAAGTTTTGGTGGTATGGCGTGTGGAAATTGGAAAATTTGTCAATTTAGGGTAGAATCGACCTAAGATATCTGATTAAGATCTGATCAGATTAAGAATTCATTTACAATCTTTCATTCAATCCAAGATACAGAATATGTATAGATGTTTTTGTGTAAGAAAAACGACGCTTAAAAAAATTCACAAGTTTGGGAAATTTAAATAGATAAGATAACATCTAATTTTGACATCTTTCCAAAAAGTCTATGAGCATTTGAAATTGAAAGTTTAAACTCATTTAAAACTTTGTAAAAGACAAAAAAACAGAAGATATGCATGGTAATTTGGTCAATAAACATAAGTTTAACGAATATAATTTTAAAATCATTTGAGTTTTTCCTAACTCTCTCTTTTTTGTAAAAAAAAATCTGTTTCTGATTATTATTAGGTACATTGATTCTTTTCTAGATCGTCAGCCCTTCTTAAATGGTTTGATTTTATATCAATTTTAATGCGTTGACAAATATCGGGACCAGAAAATTTAGAATTCATATCAAGCTAAAATCAAGCTATGAATACTTGGCATGATGTCACAGTGAAAGAGTTGAACATATTAACATAAGAAGAATATTTATAATTCTTTCAGCAACGAAAAGCTTTTAAATTAACAAATTGAATGGAAATGTTTTATTTTCCCATATTTAGCTTATCCTTTCCAAAATCCAGAAGTATAAGGTTAAACTCAACTGAAATTAACGTAGCCGAAAATTATAAACTTCAAAAATTCATGCTACTAATAACTGGAAACATATGTCATTCTAAATTTAAAATTTTCAAAACCCATGACATCAAGTGAACGTGTCTTCGGAAATTTATGCATTTGAAAAATTCAAAAATCTCATTTTATGTCACAGGTGATTCTTCACTATTGAGCGTTTCATTCAATGTAGAATGAAATTCAATATATTTTAGATTATTCATCAATGCTTGCTAAAGGTTAGATTACAGGAAAAAAGTGAAGTTTAACCAGAATAAACCTGTTAAATTGGGATTTTGTAACCGTCATAGAAAATGCGTGACAATTAATTAAGCAACAGTACATTTAATTGGCAAGACAAGTTCAAGGATACTGCTAAAGTTTCTAAACAAAAAAGAATCAAAATAAACCAACGTATAATAACTTTTAATCGAAAATCAAAAAAAAAAATTATGTCAGTTACTAAAACTTCGTTGAAAATTTGTGTGCTCTTGGCAAATCTGGGCTGCAGACATCACACTTGACATTTTAAACGTTTAAAAAGACTCTGAACTGAACGCCAAATTGAACAAAGTTGAGTTATCTATTGCAGCGGATGCAAAACATGGTAAGCTACTTATTCTATGAAGATCTGGACATTTTACAAATTTTTAAAGAATTTAAAAAAAATCAATGGTGCAGGCAGTAGAAATGGCAATAATGGGTTGTGCCAAAGTAACCTTAAAGGGTAAAATAAAAAGAAAAACTCCATGTCATTCGTCATCAATTGTATGTATTTTTGTTCAGCCAGACCGAACTGAGTCCGTTGAATTTAATTTTGAATTTCTCCTAATGAATTGGTTGGATTTTTAGCGTTGAATGTTAAAAGATACTTATTTTTATTGCTTACCATCAATTAGAACACAACCGGTAAGCTATAATCAAAAATATTTCTCATTTATAAATTGGAAAATTCGTATCGCTCAGTTGACTTTGGCTTAACGAAAATTCAATTTTTCAAGTATCAGTCACACTCGTTGGGTGCGACCTAAAGAGCGCCTTGTAGTAGGCTCCTAAGGTTAGAACACATTAAATATCCAGCCAAATGAAATGACACGGCTGATTTTTAAAAACTTTAACTTTAAAAACTGAGTGCAAACATATCATTTTTTTTAATCTAATTTGCTAAACTGGGTATTACTAATCTATCAATATAGCCTCGATGACTTCAAAAGAGTCTAAATTTGTTGGTAGAATGATTAAATAAAGTATCTTTCGAAATGGTGCTGGTGGTAAAGGTCTATTATGTTATTGAATACAAGTACATATTTGACCTGTGTTTATGTTTTCAAATCGATTTTCGGAATTGAAATTTTCATTCATTCTCAATGCTGATTCGAGTTAGAAAAGCTGTCAAACTTTAATTTGTATCTCTCAATTTTAAGATTTGAAATTTTGTATTTGAATCAATTCACTTTTCTAAATTTTATTTATTGAGTAAGCCTTCCATATTTTTTCTGTGAGGATCCAGGCTGAGTAAATCCTGGCCTAAAGTGTCTAAATTTCAAACTCAAAATCAGGAAATATCCGGGCAAATCTAGCCAAAATTTAGGTATTTTCCTTAAAAATACAAAAGAAAAACTAAAAAATAAAAACACGAAAAAAAATTTTTACCAAGACACATCAGCGGCGTTCAAATTTTATCTAAACATTCCAAAAAAATGCATGCTAATTTTTTCGCTAAAACAATTTGAAAATTTGGAATATCGTAAAAATTGTGAATTGTCTAGGAGAAAACCGGGCCTATTTCCTCTGGGCCAAGCCGAAGCCATTTTTTTTCTTTGAAAATCCGGGCAACAACGGTTGAAAGTGGGCAATCTGGAATGCTTCTCCATATTCAGATACATTAAAATTATCGTTTCAATTCAAATAAAATTGACTGGATTAAGGTTTAAATATTTAATAAATGGTCGATTGAATCAAATACGATTTTGGAAATGTCAACTGAACAAAGGGCAAAAAAGTGATTGCGAGTGCTCAAAATATAAAATGTTAAATAAGGCTATGATCATTTAGTATCCGGGCACTTTACTTCGGTGATAGCTGCGTTAATAGAGCTTGGATATGCAAAACTTTAGTAGCGTTGTGTTGGTTATGAAAAGTACTATCTTGCCTATTTTTGATAAATTTTTAAGTTATCGTGTGTTTGAGATATTTACGATGCAAAAAGACATGGTAAAAATAATGTGGCACAAATTTGCTCCTTTTACGCATTTTGCGCCTCGAAATTTCTTCATTGTTGACTTGAAAGCTCAAGGTTTTTTCTGATTTTTTTTCGGGCCAAATGGTTAAGAAGTATTAAGAACCACTCTAGAATCCTCTCTAGAATCCACACGTTCAAACCAACCATCGGAGTGATCTACAATATGGTAAAAAGTCGATGGTTATTGGGGATAATTGAATGCAGACTCCTTAAATAATGCAAAAAATCCATTTCCGGCAGGCAAAAAGTGTTGCCTGACTAGTAGACACCAAGTAAATAGTTAATAATGATCAGTTCCAAAGATCGCAATCGGTGCATCCGGATTTTACGCAATATGACAGATGTCTTCTGATGGACAAAAAAAAATTATGTTAAAATCGGATTTAAAGATCAAATTCTTCGAGATGCCTACTCATGAAAAGGTTCCAACCAGATTTTAATTGCTGATTCCAGGTGAATTTGTGTAAAATATCATGATTTTGCAAAGGTTTTGCCTCTGTGGTAAAAAAAAAAATAAATCAATACATGACTGAAAAAAGTGTGCAAAATTAAAAAAGAAATTTTATGAAAAAGTTAGAGTATTTATTGAAATCATTGATAATTTATTTTTATATTTTTACATTAAATGTCATTTCCATATCCTCCATAGAAAGTTTTTCGATGAAATGAATAGTTTTTAAAATACACACGTTTGTAACTGCTCGGATTCTAAATGATCAAAGTCTTTACAAACAGAGGCTATCTAAAAACTTTTGTTTGGTGTTCGATTAATCAAAAAATATACACGCGTTTTAAAATTTTATTTCAAAACTTCAGTTATTCTTTGCATTTAACTCTTTAATGCATGACTTTTTTTAAATGAGAATATCAGTTATTGATTCAGTTAAATAATAACATTTTAATTTGAATAACATAACTCAGAAGGTTTGAAGTCGTTCTTTCGAGTATTGTAAAAGTTATGGCCCATCAAAGTTGAAAAATATTTTTTGAAATTCTTAATTAATTTCAATACGATTTTGCAAATTTCTTCCAAACCTTGTTAATTAGGTGCAGGGAGGTGTTTGTGATTGATTGAGGTTAAAAAATGTGATATAATTTGCAAATCTGAAAAAATATCAATAATTTTCCAAAAACTACTTTTTTCGAACAATTAAATTAATTTGAATTTTGCATTTTTTTTCCGCATACTTTGTTCGATATCTTACAAAAACATTGTAATACCGTAACAAAAATACCATTGGCTAATTCCTTTTAATCTCTAGAAATTTTTTTGTTTGTACATCTTTCAAAAATATTCACGCGTTTCCGATAGGGGAGAGGTGGGCTATATGCGCATATTAAGGAAAGCACTCATTTTCTCCTATATTTCAATAGATAGGAGTCTGAAAACTATATGCACATGAGCGGACATCTGTTTTCTATACGTAAGAGCATTTTTTCTGTTAAAATCTCTTACAGTTTTTGTGAAAATAATTTTATAATAAAAGAAGTCAAAATAGCCGATTTCCAAAACCGACGGGCTTAATGCGCATATTTATGTTTTAAGCTATATTTCATTTACACTTGCAATATTTTGAAATTGTTTAATTGAAAATGGTAGAAACGGATGTTAAGCATACGTCAAGGCTGAAATTGTGGTGAAATTTTTTACATCACTAGTTCTTTTGCATGAAACATAGTTAAGTATTCCATATGGCCATATTTCATGGTAATATTTTGTTCATGTTGTATTTTTATTGGATCAGTATGAAATTCTTCTTTTTTCGCTGTTAGATCGTGATTTGAGCGTAGATTTAATGTTTAAATGATAGAAAGTGAAAAATTTATAAGACTAATCTATTTTTCTTGATATAGGCATTTAACCTGCCTTGATATGGGCATTCAGAACCTGTCTCTTATTCCAATATCTTATCATCTACAACTTTGCCAAAAGCTTCAATTTGTTGAATTTCCGATTTCCAGATGAATAAGAAAGAAAAACCATTAAAATTTTTGTTCACAGAACCTGTACGCACAATAATTAAAGTTCAATATATTATACCAAACTGACAAAAATCTTGTTTGAATTTTTAAATTTTTTCGACTTTATATAACAATTAAATTTTTTCATGCCATGTGTTAAAAGCGTATTACC
The DNA here is from genome assembly GCF_029784155.1 of Uranotaenia lowii. NCBI lineage: Eukaryota > Metazoa > Arthropoda > Insecta > Diptera > Culicidae > Uranotaenia > Uranotaenia lowii. Next base: position 118,480,610 of record NC_073693.1, on the reverse strand, counting down.
CTTAAACTGCACTGATTAGATATGATGAATCTCTAGCCATATCGTCTATCGGCTGTATGCGCATATTACCCAACATGCGCATTTAGGAACACTTCCCCCTATATTTGAATTTAGATTAATGTTGTTTTAAAACAACACTATGCATTAAAGAGTTAAGGTTGATGATAAAATAAATCTTGATCTCTATTTTGATACTTCAAGAACAGTGAAAATTGATAAATAAGACTTCAAAAAAATCCTTATTTCCCATTTGGACCTTTCCGCTAGTTCTGTTCCTACGGCGGACGCCATATTACAATTTTCATCTTGACCTATGAAAATCTGTGTGCCAGGTCACAAGACTCAATTATCAGTTAAACACGATTTTTTTACTATTTTATTCAAAAATATATGTATAATATTTGCACAGTAAGCTAAAGAGCCGCAGTTTAATACCTTAAGAACCGCAGGTTGCCGACCTTTGAACTAGAAAAATCTAGGAAACTTGCTTCATCTGAGGTGGCATGATTCAAGTTTCAGCAAAATATGAACAACTAAAATTTGTCGACGAAACTCAGTTGGCAAGTCAGTTTCTTTCTGAGCCGATGTCCATAAGTTCGAGCCTAAGAGTAATCATCGATCACAGTTGTACCGGATAATTTTTTCAATAACTGTCCGCCAACTGCATCGTTGATATAAGTCGCGAATGAGATAAAGATGTAAAAAGACAAAAATCGAAAAAAAATTGTCTACAAAATACGAGATTGTAATTGATACTAACGTTTCAACAGGTAAAATAAATTGAGTGTGGAAAAAAAATCCAAAATTGTAATTTTTTGAACATGAAAAAAAATTCCAACAAAAAACGGAGCTAATAATCCTTTTGTTTTTAATTCGGGAATATTCACTACATTTTATTATTATTCAAAAGAATTTAAATAGGAATAAAACTTTAATACGAAATTTTATTTTTCTTCAATTTTTCAGAATTTAAAATCTAAGTATATGACATTCATTCCTCAATATTACCTTCCTGACCAATATGACCTTATTTTCATTTTTTTTTTCAACCAAGTTTATTCGAAATATTTTATGATATCGAATCCCTTATCCTTTGTATTTTATCACCGCTACTTTTTCTCATCGTAATGGATGAGATCTTGACTGGATCGATTGACTGTAGACCAAACCGAGGATTGCCGTGGAATCCTTCAACCATGGAGCAACTGAACGACCTTGACCTGGCAGACGATATTGTTTTGCTCGCCCAAACACAACAAGACATGCAGAGCAAACTCGATGACCTCACCGAAAGCTCCAAGGCAGCAGGTCTCAAAATCAATGTCGGAAAGACCAAGTCGATGGAAATCAATACAGGAAATCGTTCCAATTTCGTGGTAGCTGGACAACAGGTTGAGACAGTGGAGTGCTTCCAGTATCTTGGTAGCCAGATTACGCCTGATGGTGGTACCAAGAAGGACATCGAAACCCGGATCAGGAAAGCCCGATTTGCGTTTGCGAGTCTCCGAAACATCTGGCGGTCACGCCAGATCTCTCTACGAACTAAGATCCGAATCTTCAACTCAAACGTTAAATCCGTATTGCTGTACGGGTGTGAGACTTGGTGCACATATGCGGTGACGACGCGAAAACTGCAAGTTTTTGTGAATCGGTGCCTGCGGAACATCATCCGCGCTTGGTGGCCTGGCAACTGGATCTCAAACGTTGAACTTCATCGCCGGTGTCATCAAAAGGCGCTAGAAATCGAGATTCGAGAACGTAAGTGGAGATGGATTGGGCACACGCTGCGAAGAGATGAAAACGAGATTTGCAGAGAGGCGCTTGACTGGAATCCAGATGGGCATCGAAGAAGAGGCAGGCCCAAAAGCTCGTGGCGGCGAAGTCTAGCCGCTGAAATCCGCACAGTTGACGAGAACCTTGGCTGGCAGCAAGTGAAGACGCTGGCTCCGGATCGCCAGCAGTGGAGATCTTTTATCTCAGCCCTATGCGCCGGTCAATCGGCGCTGGACCCTTAGGTAGGTAGGTAGGTAATCCCTTACAGGAATTTTAAACGCATATTCTCATATTTTGATTCAGCATAATATAACGAATTTAAAATTTGACCAAAAACCCCAAATGAGGCCCTTGGAGATAAAGGGGTAGAAGGTAGTAAAATTTTGAGAAAATAGACTTCTTAGTTGCTGTGTCTGGCTATTTTCTACATAAATAATTGTAGAAAATACATATTTTAATTTCGCATGTTAAGAAATGAAAATTAAAAAAAATCTGAAAAAAGTCACCAAATATGTAAGGTTTGAATTTTGAAGAATCGTTCTGCATTTTTTATCTGACCATTGAGTATCTTAATCCCATTGGCTCTGAGGGCCATAAATACAGATCCCTTTCGTTTTAAGCAACATGCCCGGAAACCTTGTGTTGTCTAATTTGTACTGTGACAAAATCGATCGGTATTTTTTTATTAAAGTTTGTCTCACTTATGACCTAAAGTGTACCGACGTTATTATTATTTATGCTATTTCTCATGAATTTTTCCTTTTTTATTCCTGCATTCTGTATTAATTTTTATGATTTTTTAAACACATATAGAACTTTTATTGTTTTGTTTAGATTGATTATTTTTTTATCATATTTGTTTTTTATGTCATTTAAAATCTTTTTTTCCAGATGTTTTCTAGTCCATTCAATTTTTTTTTTAATTTACAGTTTTTCGTCCGCAAAAGTATTCTATATATTTTTAAATCCCTGTTATTATATTTTGTCAACTTTCAAGAATGTCTGAACGAAGTAATGATGTTTGTCAATATTATATTTGTCCTGTAAAAGCGGAAAATATCAGGTAATGTTATTTGAAAATAGCGTTGAATTTGGAACATGTGCCAAATTTAAATGTTGCTTAAATCTAACGTGGTCTGAACTGGAAAATCTCAAGATAGAAATACTTTTCAAAAATACGTTATTGAAAGAAATTTAAACTTTTTTATTATCTAATGATTATTTATTTAAAAACATTTAATATTTCACCAATTATTTTTATAAAAATGAAATTTCCTTTTTTTCGATAAAATTAAAAGTTAGTTGTTAAGTAATGAACATATTTCAAACATGAAATTTTGAATTTTTATTTTTATAAACTTAAACATTTTTTTCTATTTTTTTCCTGATAGCTTTATGGATTAATTAAAAAAAAAATGAGAAAAAACATCTAAAGATAAATCATTCCATTCCAAACAATTTTAAAATGAAAATGTTCCAATCGATATAACACCAATTTCCCTTACATATTTCTGTAAAATAAAAATAATTATTTTTGTTCTTACAGTATGAAAATTTGATATATTAAAAAAATCACGAAACGAGAAAAAAAAACTCCTTTTAAAAAAACTGATTCTCAACATCAATTCTTCTATCCTTTACAGACAACATTCTTAAACAGCTTAACTTATGTTTCTGATGCCTTTATTCTCCAACGGAGTGTGAGGCTTACTTTATGCATATTTAGAGATAACCCTATACATTTTTCACAGAAGATTGATTCTATTTTCTGAGGTCGTTTGTTGTTTAATATTCCAAATGAAAAACGCCAACTTTCAGACTTGGCCACAAATTGTAAAGTTTCTTTTAATTGAAATGTATCTACCGCCATTTCTCACGGAGCGAAACGGAATGTGCAACAAAAAAACTCAGTGGGTATGACAAACCGAGACCACAAACGGAAGAATGCTCTACCATTATGTAAACTTTTGAAACAACTGTTGTAAAACCAACCGTGTCAACCGAGAAGAGTATCATCTCAGCGCAAGAGACAGAAATAAAATAAAAAAAATCAGTAAAACACGAAACGATGCTCCGTTTAAAAACCGTAACAACCGGAACCGCAGATCCCGGAGAATCCGTCCGGCCTCAGCAGACTCAGCCAGCCAGCCAGCCACCCCCTCACATACAAATTCAACCACCCACATCCACCCATCAAAAGGCTTGCATGGTTTCGTCGTCGTGTAACTTTGTATTTAATATTTATATCTGATCTGCATTTTTGTTCTTGTTTCATTGTCCTTCTTCTTCTCCTCGGGTATCCCATTATCCTGGACGACCCTGGAACCGAACATACCTCAATGGAACTGCATCCGAATCAACCGACGAAATCCTCCGGCAGGCGTCACGACCATGCTGAATTTTTTCACCACCTCCAACGGTTTCCGCAGCACACTTCCGGTCGTGTCGAATCTGACGGCGATGAACGTGTGGGATGGAGTCTGCATGTGCTTCATCTACGCTTCCCTGCTCGAGTTCGTTTGCGTCAATTATGTCGGCAGGAAGCGGCCGCTGCACAATGTTGTATATAGACCGGGAGAAAATCCAGTCACACAGGTAGGCAAAACCAAAATAATGAAGAAAAAAACCCATTTAGCAATTATTCCATACTTACCTTCCTCCTTACCCGGAATTGTAATCACACTAACTAATCCGACGACCGGAAAACCGGTTCCGGCGATTTTAACCGGAATTTCTCCATTTTCTTTTCCGTTTTATTCCCACTCACACCTTGAAATCTTCCTGCATCCCTCCACTACCATCTCAGTTTGAAGCGGAGACATTTCTTCAGTTCTTCCTGTTCCTGTGTTGTTAACACACCACAGCTAGCAGCCCTTATCGCGTTTCCGTTATTTTTGCGTTCGGAATGGCTTAACAAATTAGTTTGCTTAATTGGTTTATGAGTTGAGTCTTGCCTTTTTAATTTGTTTATGTTCTTTCTGCATTACTTTTAATTATCATTTTTATTTATACTGATATTTTAAAGAAACACTAACCATCATTTCAAATGTAATAAAAATCTTAAGATGAAAACGAAATAACTGTTATGACATAAACAGGATTAGTTTTATACTTAAGTTAAATCTTTTTAAATGAACAAAGATTTCTATTTGTTAGCTGATAATTTTTTAAGTTTTTTTTCATAAAATATTGAGAAAGACAATGCACAAGAGGGAAAAAGTGTATAAACCGCGACGAAATTTAATATCTTTTCTTCTACGGGAACTAAACCCATGAAAATATATTTTTTTTTTTAGGGAAAATGTCCGGACAATCGATTGAACAAAGTTTCAGACATTGCACGAGCTTACGAACGGATATATAGTGCCTTTTTAACCCCTAATTAATATTTAGTAAACAATCCAGAAAACATTGATTTGGACTAGAAATTTACCTTGTATGATTATTTTTCGAGGAATTTAATGAAGACTGTTGAGCTACCACACGCTACGAAAAAATGGAGTTATGGTTGATTTCACCATGAATTTTCCTATATTTTTAATTAATTTTCGAAAAAAGTAAGTTCGAACATGAAAAATTAGAATCAAATGAGACCTTGTGTGATTTTTTCCAAAAAAAAACCTTTTACTCTCAATTCCCCACATTTTTCTACCAATTTACAAAACATATTTGAACTTGAAAATTTTGAGCCAAATGATGCTGATATTGTATACGTTTTTCTAAGAATCAAACGAAGGCAATTTGAGCCACCGCACGCATCGGAAACTGGGGTTATTGCTGTTTTACCCTCAATTTCTCAACATTCTTCAATCAATTCGAAAACAAATGACAAATAACTGAAAGCTATTTGAACAATCGCACTCATCGGAAAATAAAGTAATATACCCTCAGTTCCCCTACAGTTTTCAAATATTCCAGAAAAATGCATGTTCGAACAAAGAGAATTATCTTATGTGCGTTTTTTTTAAGGAATCAAATGAAGGCTATTTGAACCACCGCGGTGGTGGTGCACCGCTCGGAAAATATGGCAGGGGAAAATGCAGGGGAATTAAGGGTAAACACAGCCATAACACCATTTTACGGAACGTTCGGTGATTCAAATAGCCTACATTCGATTACTAGGAAAAAATTCATACCAGATAGGTCTCATTTGCTCCAACATTTCCCAGTCTGAACATGTTTTCTTTCTGAACTACACTAAGTATGTTGAGAAATTGGAGGTAAAACGGCCATTATTTCAGTTTCCGATGCGTTTGGTGCCAAATAGCGTTTATTATGTTTTCCGGAAAAATCAGTAATGAGCAGAGGTGCCAGGTGGTTTTGTCAAAAATCAGGACACCGCGATGAAAAAAAACAGAATTTTTAAAGACACCAAAAAATTGATGAAAATAACATGCAGATTTGCTTAGATTGCATAACGAAAGGCGAAATACCGCCTCAAATTATGCAACTGAAGCGAAATGGCCTGAAAAACACATTTTGAATATCATTTGAACCAAAGATTATCATCGGTTAAACTGGTTTAACTATTTTATTAAGGATTTTTTTTTATGTTCTCACCATTGATCATTAAATTTAGCTATGATTTAGATATTTTTTGAAAATCAGAACAAATCAGGAAATTTTTGAGCCCATTTTTAGAAAATCAGGACATTTCAAGCGTTATTGAAAAATCAGGACAGCCTCTCAATAATCAAGACAAATCCTGAAAAATCAGGACACATGACACCCCTGGTAATGAGTTAGATTTCATTTGGTTCAAATTTTTTAATTTCAAACCTGCGTTTTTCTGAATTTATTGAAAAATGTGGGAGAATTGAGAGTAAAATCATTTTCCGAAGTGAACGGTGGCTAAAAAAATCATCATTAAAATCCTCGGTAAAATTTAAATAAGGAAGGTCTCATTTTGCTCAAAATTTTCAAGTCAGAACTTACTTTTTTCATAATTATTTGAAAAATTAGAACAACGCGGGGTAATGCTCCAAAAGATCTAACATCTATCTGCAACAAAAAAAAAGATGAAAAAACCAAAAGTCACATATTTTCTTAAATAAAGACATTGAAAATTACATATTTACTGACAAAGAGAAAGAACTGCCCAATTGTCATAATTGAATTATATGTACTCATTGATGTACTTGAAAGTTGCAAAAATGATTTATAGGTACGTTATAGGTGACTTATTTTTCCCAATTCTCATGAGTGAACTATATGTACTCATTAATGAACTTAACAGTTGCAAAGGTGATTTACGGGACTTAAGTCACAAAAAGGGCACAAAAGAACTCTTATTGGGTTTTTACTAAGTCACACAAAGTGCATTGTGGTGCTGTCTGGAGTGGGGGGAGGGGAGTGCGCCTGGGAGGTGTGCTACAAAATTATATCACCAATTCAAGATTTAGTTTCAGTTAGAATAAAATCTAGGCGTGGCCTTGTGTTCGATTGGCACAACAAAGGTTGGGTTTCGATCCCCAAGCCGGGAAAGTTTTTTCAACAAGAAATTTGATTACTTTTGTGACCATTCTGGTGCGATATACATACGTAATAAATCCAAATCCTAGAAGGTGATGCCAAGGGTAAAATTGAGATAGAGCGAGAATTTTTTTATTCATATTAAGATTTTTTGGAAGCTGAATGGAAGGTCATTTAGACTTGTTTTGGAACTTGAAAGTATTAATATATACCCTAGTTTTAAGGTGCATTAAACGTACGTCAGATCAATGATGGGGCTGAGTAACTTTTTCGTAACTTTTTTATGGGCCTTTTGGTTTTTTTGGATTGACACATTGCACTTCTTGCAGAACTCAATAAAATAGGTGTTTTAATAGTTTTATTTAACCGTAAAATGACTTGTTCATCGGCCTTATCGGCTAAAAGTGATGTCCTTAATAGTAAGGACATATCAAGATTATGAAATTTTACAGAAGGATAGACGGATGGTGAAAATGAGCGAAAAAATATTATTTAAAAGCATTATCATCACATGGGTACCAAATTTTTGTTCAGGCATAAGGGTTTTTGAAGCATTCGTGTTTGTCAAAGTATGGTCGAAATAGAATTTTCAAGCGAAAATTCAAGATTTATCAAAAGTTTTTTGTCAATTGTACAGGAACTGAACCTAATGTATTTCATTGAAAAAAGATGATTACAAAGTCTAAACATCAGCTTTGTTTTTAGTAGTTGATTTGATGTCATACTATTATTTAAAAATATTCTCTCAATTAATTTTAAGTTGCCAGATCTTAATTTATCAGATTGTTTACAAATTTTTTATTTCGTATCCTAAAAGTTTTACATTTGTCCCAATTAACGATTTTTTTTATAAATTTCCTACATGAAATAAAAAAACACAGGGTTGTTGGCAGTTTGTATATTGCAAACATTTGTCTGTGGATTCCTGCATTTTTGGCTTGCTGTGGTTTTGAATGCTTAAAATAATTTGTCTATATTTATGTGCCCAGACTATGCACATATTTATGACGTCACCTTGCTCGATGTATGAAATAAGTAACAAAATTTTGATGTTAAGCAGGTGCCATCTATTTTTTATATGACCAGAATAAACTTGAAATCTTGCTTTTGTTACTTGGAGCTGAAACATCACAAGGGGGGAGGGGATGGTAGTAAAAAAATTACAAAAAACACAAATTTTCTTATAAATTGGAAAAAAATGACAAAAGCTGCCAAGCAACAAAGTTGTATACATTCTACATTGCACAGAATTTATAAATCAAGATGATCAAGATCGTAAATTTGGAAAATAATATTGTAAACTCCAGGTGACATATTTCCCTTCATCTTAGGTTTTTCTTTCGCTCTTTCAGCTGTTTTAATTTTCGAAAAATTTATTAAATTTTTGTTTGAAAAACCTTTGACTTTGTTTAAAGGGTGATACGGTAAAAATTTGGTCAAGGGAAAACGCGTATAAATCGGTGAAATCGTTTATTTGAAAAATCAAATTAAATTTCTTTTTCAAGTTTATTTAGCATAAAATTCAGGAAAAATATTCAGTTAGGCTTCCGCTTTTCCAAATCCGAATTGCCGGGCCTTACGCTTAATCTCTGCCATTAGATTTTGTACAGCCACCTTGTCCACCTTCTTCGCCGCAGAAAGCCAATTTGCCATGAACTGCTGCTCGTCCTTAGCAGTTTTTTTGGTCTTCTTTAGGTTCCGCTTGACAATAGCCCAGTATTTCTCAATTGGGCGGAGCTCTGGCGTGTTGGGTGGGTTCTTGTCCTTGGGAACCACCTGCACGTTGTTGGCGGCGTACCACTCCATGGCCTTTTTACCGTAATGGCAAGATGCCAAATCCGGCCAAAACGCTACGGATCAACCGTGTTTCTTGAGGAAGGCCGCAGACGTTTATTCAAACACTCTTTCACGTAAATTTCTTGGTTGACAGTCCCGAAAGCTATGAAAATGCTGCTTTTTAAGCCACAGGTACAGATGGCTTGCCAAACCAGATATTTCTTCGCGAACTTTGACAGTTTCATGTGCTTGAAATTATCTGCTACCTTTCCCCTTCCTTTTGCTGTGTAAAACTCCCGTCCCGGAAGCTGCTTGTAGTCGGCTTTGACGTAGGTTTCGTCGTCCATTACCACGCAGTCAAACTTCGTCAGCATCGTCGTGTACAGCCTCCGGGATCGCGCTTTGGCCGTCGTATTTTGTTTATCATCGCGATTTGGAGTCACTACCTTTTTGTAAGTCGATAGTCCGGCTCGTTTTTTGGCTCGATGCACGGTTGTAGACGATACACCCGGCTTATTTGCGGCATCTCGGAGAGAGAGAGGTTAGGGTTTCGCTTGAAACTACCGGCAACTCTTTTAGACGTCTCAGCGGCTTCCAGTTTTCGATTTCCCCCCGATCCAGACTTCCTGGCTGTCGACAAACGTTTCCCAAACACTTTAATTACATTTGTATCGGTTGATTTGGCAACTTTTAGCGATTTTGTCAGCTTTGTGTGCGAGTGGTTCGGATTTTCGCGATGCGCGAGCGAAATTTTGATACGCTGCTCTTCTTTCTTGGACGGCATATTGACAACTGAAGAGTGAATTCCAAAATCAAAATAGGAGCAACATTCTACATACACACACCTTCAAAATAAGGGGTGTTCAGGTTTTTTTAAATGCAAAATTGAAAGAAATACGTCCAGTTGATATTGACCAAATTTTGACCGTATCACCCTTTATGCAATAAGGAAAAACAAGAAAATGTGAAACATGAAAGTTTTTTTTTTATGTTTTTCTTGTTTGTTGTATTCGAATGTTCGCTTGCGATGAACGGACACGGTCACAAATTGAAACTCTATATTGATTTTCAACTGGACTAGGAAGGAAACCCATAAAAATTTCAAAGTTTAATATATTTCACACTAAGTTAAATCTTTCATGCTATTTCTTCTATAATTGAAAGATTATTTTTCCAGATAAGCAAAACATTAGCCCATCGTTAACGTCAATCACAAACCTGTTAAAAACCTAAAAAGTAATTTGCCCGTCTCTTGAAAGCCCCTAACCGTGAGCCTTGGGTGCAATCAATATCAATTCAATTGTTGACGCGGCTTGGCATTTAAAATTTTATATCCTAATAATCAAAGGTTTGAAGAACCTCTTAGCTGAATGAAACTATTATTTCAAAGTAGTCGAAGATTCCTTTGAATTCAGCTACAGTATTTGAAAGACCCAAATACTAGTATTTCACTAGCTACTTGCTAGCATCCTCAGTGGGTTATCGACTCGACTCGAAATCAATTGTTGACGCGGCTTGGCATTTAAAATTTTATATCCTGTCAATTCACTTGAAGGACCGTAACGTTTTATTAATTCAATAATGATAAAGCAGCAGCACTCGCAGTTCCGTTTCTGCAAAACCACCCGAGTCCGGGGACCGGGGCAAAACATTATCTGTAAACTATCGCACGGTTCATAAAATGTGAAAAGAAACGACCCATCAATAAAAGCGAATTGAATTACTGGCTTTGGTGAAGGACTAAAATAGAAAATCGATTTCCCAGCCAGCCAGACTCGTCGCACTTTTGCTGCAAAGTTTTGCCCCATTCGTTCGGACTTCCCCATCCACTCCACATCCTTCGATTCTTGTATTGGAGCTCATGTTAAGTTTACTGCAAACATTTTTCTCCCCGTCTTGGTTTTGGTATTGAATGAATTCGACAATCAGTGTCAAAGCTTGCAGCAACAACCCTGCCAGGAACCATTTGGAAGCTCGTCAATCGACGGGACATGAATACTAAAATAAGGCCGGCCGGCGACCCAAGAATTTTCGAACTGCAACGTGTTTACTGATCTGAATCGAAAGATTTTTTTCCCGAGGGGTTGACGAGGTTAACAAAACAAGTATTTGAAAAATCCATTAATTCCTATTTTGGGCATCAAGTACGCGACCCAATTATAACTTGCCGTAAAGCTGCTTTCTTTTTTTTTAGGTCCAATCAGAATCAGATCCCTCAACTTGAGGTATTTTTGTTGTGCAATGAATTATTCATGTCAGTTTTTAGATAAACTTAACGTAAATTAGATAAACTTGTTTCTGAGCAAAGATTGAGACCAATAGACTATTCAATTTGACTTTTTCTGGACTCTTTTAAATCAAATTAAAAATTGTCAAACTGTTTTGCCCTTTTATCTTATTAGTTGGGCTCAGATTTCTCTGACTCAGACGATTATTTAAACAAGGGCATGCTTATGTGGTAATTTGAATAATAAATCTGAATCTAATTTTTTTTTTTGAACCAGTCCACCAAAACAACAAAAAGGGACACAAGCCGAAATTTACGAAACTCTCTCTTCCATTTGGCTGCAAAGATAATTTAAAATTTCAACAAATGCCTTTCCCTAGGCATTTTTCCATTCAACTATAATTGATTCACGTTCCGTGAACCATTTTTGAGCGCGGAGAAGCAAACACCTCGAGCGGAAGCTCTTTTGTCATGGATTCATGAGCCGGAAAATGAGCCACCGGGGCCATTTAGTTGTGAACAGATTCTGCAATTGGCCAACTAATTGCTCGGCGCTGTCGTTCTTGTTGTTGCTGTTGGTCGGTAGACACTCACCTCTTTGGATGCTGCTTTGCGAATTTTGCACCTCGGAATGGCTATTATTATGTATAAGAGTAAATGACGTGACACAGAGCAAACATTTGGTATAATCGACAATAGATTCAAACTAATTGATTGAATAATTTTATGGGTGGTAAATAGTGCGTTTGAATGAAAACATGAGGTTGAGTTTCAAGAATTTGATAAGAACGGTTCCGTAGCGTACTACCATAAAGCTGATAATAGTTGGACTTATCACAAAATTACAAAAAATAATAATCTGAGGATATTTTTATGAGTTGTTTCCTCGAGTGGGAAAATATTTTTGCGTATTTCATCACAATGCATGGAAAGCAAACTCTCCCAGTTAAGTACTCTAGGTTTACGTAAGCACTAAAACCGCTGGTTTTGGTTTTTTCTAGGGCATAGATTCGTGGTAAAAGACTTCCACTGTTGACGATCCGGAGCCGGCGGTTGGTCCCAGTCAAGACTCTCGTTGACAGTTCGTATTTCGGCGGCTAGGCTACACCGCCACAAGTTTTTGGGTCTGCCTATTCTTCGATGTCCTTCTGGATTCCATTCAAGCGCCTCTCTGCAAATCTCGTTCTCATTTTTTCGCAGCGTGTGCCCAATCCATCTCCACTTACGTTCCAAATCACAATTTCTAGCGCTCTTTGATGACACCGGCGATGTAGTTCCTCATTTGAAGTTTTCACGTCGTTACCGCATATATGCACCGAGCTCCGCATCCGTACAGCAATTCGGATTTGACGTTTGAATAGAAGATTCGTATTTTCGTTCGAAGATAGATCAGGCGTGACCACCATATGTTCCGGAGACTCGCAAACGCTAACCGGGCCTTTCTGATCCGGGTTTTGAAGTCTTCTTAGTACCACCATCAGGCGTTATCTAGCTACCAAGATACTGGAAACACTCCACTATCTCAACCTATTGCCCAGCTGCCATGAAACTGGAAGGATTTTCTGTGTTTATTTCCATTGACTTGGTCTTTCCGACATTGATTTCGAGACCTGCTGACATGAAGCTCTCGGTGAGGTCGTCGAGTTTTCTGTGCATGTCTTGTTGTCTTTGGACGAGCGAAACAATATCGTCTGCCAAATCAAGGTCGTTTAGCTGCTCCGTTGTCGAAGGATTCCACGGCAATTCTCCGTTTGGTCTACAGTCAATCGATCTAGTCAAGATCTCATCTCATCGTGGTAATAAAATACATACATCCATGTCTCACTCCAGCAGTTACCGTGATTTTATCGGACAAGAGACCGTCGTGCAAAACCTTGCATGAAAATGCTTCGTACTGTTGTTCGATGAGATAGACTAGTATCTCTTGGACTCCACGTTCGCCTTAGAGCCGTCCATAAGTTTTCGTGGTTGAGACGGTCGAATGCATTTACGATATCAACGAACACCAGCAGAAGAGAGTCCTGGAATTCGTTGATTTGTTCCAGTATTATTCGTAGCATTGTGATGTGGTCCACACATGATCGTCCGGATCGGAATCCAGCTTGTTACCGTCAGAATGTAGCGTCAATCTTCTCCTGGATTCTGTTCAGGATCCCTTTGCAGAGTACTTTGAGGGTTGTACAGATCAACGTTATGCATCGCCAGTTACTAGTTACCGCACTCTGTCAGGTCTCTTTCTTCAGCATTTCAGTAGGGATGCAATCGATCCCAGGTGCTTTGTTGGGTTTCATGTCTTTGATTGCCGCTTCTATTTCAGCCAATGAGGGCGCTTCCGAGTAGATGCCATTTATGCGACTTACTGTTGGCAATTCAAGCTGCGGGTTCTATTGACCAACGCTATTCGTGACTCGGAAAAGTTGTTCGAATTGCTCAGTCCATCGTGTGAGCTGATCTGTTTGATCTGTCAATAACTGAACCACTCGGTCTTTAAGCGGCATTCTTGCATTAGTCCTTGCACCACTAAGGCGGCGAGAAATGTCATAAAGTAATCGGATATCTCCATTGGCAACGGCTCTTTTTCCCTCTTCGGCTAGGGAGTTTGTCCAGACTATCTTGTCTCGCCTACGAGCTCGTTCAACTACCTTTTCCAGCTCCGCATTTTCGTCAGTGGGTGGCTGCTTTGGTGACCCGGTACATGCCTGCTCAATTCCGACTTGCGCCTTTCTCCTATTATCGACCATCCTCCAATTTTCATCTAACATCCACTCACTTCTTCTTCCACTAACTTTACGAGAGTACCATGGTTCGTCGTGATAAAGGCTTTCTTGATTCTACACCACTGTTCTTCGACTGTTCCGTCTGTCGGCAATTCCAAGGCTCGGGACTCTCACTGTTCAACGTATGCCCTTTACACCTCTGGATTCTCCAAACGGCGGACGTCGTATAGACACCCGACTTTTTCCTCGCGCCGTTGGACAAGCGCAACTCTCAGTCGTATCTTACCAAGGACTACGTGATGATCAGATGGAATGTCTGCACTATGCTTGTTGCGGACATCAAGAAGGCTCCTTCTCTATTTTCAGCTGATGCAGATGTGGTCAATTTGGTTTACTGTTCAGCCATCTCGGGATACTCAAGTGACCTTATGTGCTGGTCAATGGGAAGAGCGATTCACCGATCACCATGTTGTTGTTGTTGCCACAAAATTTCACAAACACATATCCGTTTTTGCTCGTCTGTCTTAGGCCATGATGCCCCAAGATGCGCTCAAGGTTTTGATTGTTGGAGCCAATTATTGGGTTAAAATCGCCTGGGCTAAATACGCTAGCCACTTAGACGTACGAAAAAAGGAGATTGAAAAGTTGATTTAATAAGGCTCATTTTCATATCTTTAGATACCTACAAGATTATTTCAAACTGTGTTCTTTCACAGTGCACATCGATGGAGCTTAGGTCTAAACTAATAGACGGAATCCTAGTAAACATTTCTTATCGAAGTATAACTCTGGAGAGATCTAGAGACTCCATATTTAGCTTAATGGGTTTGGGGTTTATTTTTTTGTATTGCAACCCCTTTTTTATTTACATACTTTCCGTCTCGCGACGGAATACGTGTGATACGGTTTGTCGTAGACTGTCCCTCCCAAAATATAGCCTGATTACTTCCAATGAATCTGTTTTCTCGACGAGTTATGCGGCGCAGTAGGATTCGGGACAACACTTTGTAGGCGGCATTTAAGATAGTGATCGCTCGGTAATTCGCATTAGGGTAGGTTGTTTTTCGATAGGGTGTCCCATTATGTCTAAGCACGATCGAAAATGTGCGTTATAGACACAATTGAGGAGCAAATCATACGATTGAGTAAGGACCCTAAAAGTTCAAATCGGTCTTGTGTTAGGACAATATGGTGGATTCATCTACTTCCAGGGTTGCAAGCGAACCGAAAAAAAACGAGAATACCGGGAAAAACTTTGGAATTTCATCGCCTCACCGGGATATCAGGAAAAATCCGAGAATTTTGGCATGTCACCGCAAGTGTGTTACATTAAGAAGCATAACTCAAAATTGAGCTTATTCTGTGACTCGAGTGACGTGACTAACTAAATTTCACTTCTTTGTCCTGACTCCAGAAAATGCTTCAGGAAAGTAATTAGAGTATCGATGAGCTCTGATGAGTCCGTCTCATTTGCGCTTTTTCATTGAGTTGAGAAAACAGCGATTGAATTTTGTAACTTGCTTTGAGAAACTTCATATTTCCTAGCGGTTTTAATGGCAGCAATCAACAACATTTGTTACTTACGTGTCAATCATGGCCGTAGGGACGGGGGGAGTTTTGGGGGTTCAACCACCCCCCCCCCCCCCCCCCCATGATGATCCTAAACGGCAAGCGAGGTATTCAAATCTTTACTCAAAATTTTAAATTCAGACAGAACCAGATTATGATAAAAGAGTAAGGTAAATCAAGAGTAACAATCTAGACTAGAAACTAATGCCAAAACCTTGAAAACCCATCCCAAGTCCAAAACTCTGCTACATTTTTTCAAAATTTTCTCACTTGTTCATCGGAAATCAGTTCTGAATATTTAATTTTTAATTGAATTAAACTTATTTTGGTTCTGATTCTATAACTCCTATAACATAACAAAAATTGTATTCCTATTTTCGTTTTTCGGATTCTGTATCCAGTTCAGGATTCTCGATTTTCAGTTCGAATAATCATAAGAAATAAGAATTGAAAAGTTTCTTTAAAATCCTGGTTCAGATTTGGTTTTGCATTTCATATCAAATTTGAATCATGTTTTTCGAGATCATCGAGATCGAGTTCTTAAACTAAAGTCTTACACAAAATTAGAAAATTTAAAGCTTTGAAAAGGCAATCCAAAATTGAAAAGTCAGATTCAGATCTTTGTAAATTCATATTTTAATTCTGATTCACAATACAGATTAATAATAAATAATTTAAATAGTGAATTTAGGTTAAACCTGAACTACATAATTTGATTAATAGATTCATGAATAAGGTCTCCAAAACTTGGCTCATATAATTCTGATCTGGAATAAGATTCAGAAATCTTATTTTTTTGTACATTTCAGAAATCGTTCATTCAAAATTCAGAAAAAGAATAAGCTTGTAAATGAATAAAACAATCAACATAAATTGTTGAGCAATTCAAGAGATCATGTATGAACTTAACACATTGCGGACCAAATACAAGATACATATTTCTTTTTTTTTTTCATTTTGCCAACAGTGTGCTACACTTCGAAGTATAACTCGAATGGACTGAATTTAAGTGTTAAAGTTTATTCGACAAAATTGAACACAACATATGCCGTAACTTAATATACTAAATTTGTAAAATTAAGTCCAGAGGTGTCTAAGATATAGAATGCCGAATTTCTGTGTTTATCGTCATAGAGTTTTTTCGGTCCTTTATGTGTTAGGATTGCTTGTCAATACAATTACCAGATTCCAATTTTTCAAACAAAATAAGTTTGTAAACCTAATTAAGCTGAAAATCACAAACAAAATGTATAATTTGAGTTTATTTGTTTTATCCAAAAACACCCAAATTATATTTAAAAAAAAATCATCCACAGGTTTTTTATGATGGAAATGATTCTTTTTGAAAAAAATATGCTGTTAAAGAAACATCTTCATCTAAAAAATCTGCACAAAATTCTATATTTTGCCAGTGTATTGTTGAACATTATTAACACATCAAGGACAAAAAACTTCAGAAACCAATAGGAAAGAATCTGCTAATTTAGTATAGATATTTGAGTAACGGGAAGTGTTGTGTTAAATTTTGTAGAATGAGGTTGCATTATTTGATTCATAACATTTGAATCCCAATTTCATACTAATATCATTAATTTGGTTCAAGTTTGCATCAAGAAATTTGATCGGAATGAATCTATTCTCAATTTTTTTTTTAAATTTGTTTTTTTTTTCATCAAAGGTTCAAGTCTTTGAATTCGCTAAATAGTTTGAAAGATTGGGCTTGTTTGATTTGAGTAAAGAATAAGTTTTTTTTTTAAGAAATGGAAGACTCTCCTAAAAAGCATATTTTATGCCCAAATCAACTAAGTTTGATCTATCAGACTCTCAAATTCAATTATTTAAACCATCGATGAAAACGAATTTAGCTCACCTTTTAGGTTTAGGGCCAATTTTCTAAAATTACGAGTTAATTACGAAAACTTTTGATGTCAAAGTACTTGAAAAATGATAATCATATAGTTACAAACATAATTTGTTTTAAATTTTTTGTGTTCGTGCGTTGTTGGGCAAAAAATCATAGGTAAAAAATTTTCACCAAAACCCCCCCTATGAGTCGGTTCTTCCTACGGCCCTGGTGTCAATCAATACTTTTGCATCTTTGCTCGTTCAAAAATATTGAAATTTGGTTGGATTATTATGCTCTGTGAAGCATACGCGATTATTTCCACCGTAAGCATCTAGCAAGAATGATAGAAAGTTAGTCCCATTCCATAGCTAACTGTAAACGCTGATAGAAAACAAGGCTAGAAGAGAGCTTGTCCCGGTCTACCGGAATCTGTTTCTTGAACAACCTAGGGTAAGCATTCCAAATTGCCCAATTTTAACCAGGCCAACGGATCTTTACAGAATAAAAGGAAATGTCTGGTCTGGCCCAGTTGCCCGGATATCGAGGAAAACAACCCGGATTTTGTCCGATTTTTTTCACTATTTTAATTTATATCATGAAATGTATGATTTTTTGGAACAAATTTCTTCGAATAAAAAATAAAATAGCTTCACAACGGGCTTATAATGAAACTATAATCGCCAAAAAAAATACAACATACGTTTAGTAACTCAATGATACCTACTATGTTTATACAATTAGGTCCTAAGGTTCCTGATATAAAATGTGTCGAACTTCCGTGTTTCTTTGCAAAGATTTCTTCGTGGTCCTTAATGTGTTTATAACCTTTTATGTTATCTAGTTTCCGACAACCACTTTTAATTTCCGACATCAAATGATTCAGTATATGATATATAAACTAAGCATTACCGAATTATTTACGCACGTAGCCGGGTCGGGCAATTTCGGGTATTTTTATTTTTGAAAGTCTGGCAGAACCCGGCAATTTCCATTGCAAAAACCGGGAAACCGGGAAAGTCTGAGCAAATACTGGAAAACAATCCAACGAATTTGAGGAAAAGTGAAAAAAAATGATTTGAAATTAAATTTGTTTTTCTACAACTCTGTACATATTCTAGAAAAACTGAAATATTTATTGTGTTTTAAAAAGGTTACTTATTCGTCATGATTTCATACCGGTTAACAAGTTTTGGGAAATGATTGTTAGAACTTTTAGGGTTTCACTTTGATTTATGAATTCACCATAATTTTTTATTCAAAATATTGTTACCGTAAAACGGGGTAACTTTGATCACCGGGGTAACTTTGACCACCATTAATTTTTTTCACATTATCATCAAGTAAGTAAAAATCGGTAAAATTATCATTTTCAAGCGGGAAAAAACCAAGAAAAACTATGGGGTTTCAAAACAAAAAAACCCTGTACTTCGGTACAGTGTGGCCTTTGTTGGATTTGTACTAAACCATCCAACTGATGCCAAATCCAGCCATAACAGTACTGGGTGATCATGCTTGCAGATCACGGGGAGCAAGTGATGACTCAAGCATTCTCGAACTCATATGTCATATGTCATAACTCATATTTTTAATAAAAATTGATGCCTCCGTCTCGTCAATTCTTTGGCCAACCCAAACAGTATAATACTGATCACCCGGAAGCCTTTTGAAAAGCTTATTTCTTTTAGAAAAGGGACACTTTCTTTTGCTAATAGCTTATTTAATAGAAAACGGACATTCAAAACTTTGACAGCATTTTGTTGCCTGTAAAAAGTACTGTTTGACCTATTTTTTCAAAATTTTAAATTTACGCGTTTCCGAGATATTTACGATGCAAGAAAATATGATAAAATTTATTTTGCACAGTTTCCTTTAAAATCCATTATTTTCAAATTGATTGCTGACAAAACCGTTTATAACTCAGAGAATTACTGTGTATGAGTATGAAAAAGTATGCAAACGCTGTTAAAATGTCCACAAAGTTCAAATCAAGCATTGTTGTGAAGCACATGATCGGCAACTACGGGGGTCATCAGAGAAGTCAAGTCTCACACTAGAATTTTCAAATTTTAATGTGCGAAAAAAAAATATAGATCACTTAAATGTCAAAAAAAATAAGAATGCTCCAATAGCCCGAAAGTGTTGCCAAGTTATGAGTCATTCAAACCTAACCTCAAACAACAAATTTTAGCTAGTTAAAGAGCTCGTAAGCAGTATAGCCGGTACCGAGGCAATGAGACAGGTGATTACTGATGAACGACAAAACAGCTTCCAGTGTTTGAATCGTGTAACATGTTTGCTCGTGGCAAGGTCCCTGGCAGATTCAATTATGTATTTGCTGATTGTTTTGTATAACAAAAATGATTTGCCAAGATTTAGCTCCTGTGGAAAGGTACAACAGTTTTTAAAATGAAAACTTATCGATGATAACGCACACCGATTTTCCACACAGCAGCTGATCATACAATTTAAGAGCTTCTGGTTTGATGAAATCAGCTGGTTTTTGACACGGCTTCAACTTCTTCTGCTTCTTATTTGTCTTTAGACCCAATCTTACCTTGGCAAGATGGACGGTACGAAGAAGCGATCCACGTTTTAGATTACATCCTGAACTGAGGCAGTTTTCTTACCGGCGTAAATACGCATGACTTTTCGGTTCAAAGTTTTGTCCACCGGACTCGATTCCTCTCCATACATATGAATCGAATAACAGACCGCTATAATGCTTACTTCTCACATTTTCACCAACTGACTCAGCGAAATGTTGGGAATATTGTACCATTTTCCGGGGAAATGCTTCTAATTTTCTCGAAAATGACGAAAAGTGGAGCTCACAATACACAAAGTTTTTAAATAATCTATAAACAACAACACCCAGCAGAAATCAGCTGTTTAAACGTCATCCGAAGTGTGTAGGGTTGCATCAAAATCGAGTATAGACACAATGGGAAACCTATTCTTCTCAAGGATCTAAAACCTCGATTTAAGAGTTGTGTAAATTTTAAGTTGAATTTAAAGTTTACCAACTTGACCTTCTCAAGATTTTTTTCTACGAATGAAATATCGAATGTGGAACTACAGTCCCGGTCAAAATTTCGAGATCAACTGTAAAGGAACAACGCCATCTTATGACGTACCGGTATTTGAGGAAACCTACAACATCATCCATTGTTCATAACTTCTTAGAATTATGTATGCCCGTAAATCACATCAAACTGACCAAGTCAGAAAAAAATGCACGTATTTTTAGTAATTTTAAATGCCTCCAAAATCTAGATAAAAAAGTACCATCATGTCACCATCTACCGCCCAGTTAAGCGGTTTTTCAACTTCAAACATGTGTAATAAAAAAAACGACGGCAGATTTTTATTCGCTTTCTTTTCCAATACATCTCAAAACTGCTCTACTTTAAATAAAAAATTTAGTGGAATGCGAAAAATGTACGCTTTTAAAAATAATTAACTAAACGTTGAGGTGTTCAACTGGCCCTATTACCGCCCACTCGACTTTTTCGGGTATCGATAATGTTTTCTTAAGGAAAAACTATCTAACAACACGGAAACTGTTCTTTTTAATATTACCCATGTAACAAGCTGTCAAAACCATATTTTGGATCTTGAGAGAATACATTTTGTGAAATCTTTCCCGCAAATTTTGTACAAATTTTAACAAAGTGCGTTGACTGACAAAATGATTATTCCCGGCAAACAGCCTCAAGTAATTGGTTACTTTTAGCGATAAAACATCATTTTCTAACGTAATCAAACTAAATGCTTCTTACAATTTACACTTTTGACACAATACATGCGTTAAAAACAAAGAAATTGTGCGTGACCGGTAATTAGGAACCCACACTATTATTTATACACCAATTACCGCCCATCACTAAACGCTTCAAAAAACAACAACTATTGAAAAAATCGAAAATTTTCTGATGCAAATCTATTCTACAAAAATCAAACTATCGTTTCAAGTCGATTGTAGGACAAATAGGTACTATTTAGTAAACAAAACCCCTTTTTTCCCTAGGAGCACAGTTATGCTTAGTTCGCTAACAGGCGTCGAATACAATAATTTGACCGGAAACGAAAAACCAAATATTTTATTTCTGGCTATAGTTAGCATAATTAAGTGATGATTTTTCAGTGAAATGGTCGAACAATGATGCCGACACAGAACACAGGTCTTATTTTTGGAGAAAAAATTCCAGTTTTTTTCTAAATACACACAAAAGGGTGATTTTGGGCGGTAAATGGTGTCTGGGCGGTGAATGGTGACTTGATGGTAGTTAAATAAAAAAATGTTTTCATTAAAGTACTATAACGCCCGTTTGGTAATAAAAACTACAATAAGAGTACATTTGTTTTTACTGAA
Source organism: Uranotaenia lowii (assembly GCF_029784155.1). NCBI lineage: Eukaryota > Metazoa > Arthropoda > Insecta > Diptera > Culicidae > Uranotaenia > Uranotaenia lowii. Next base: position 118,458,858 of record NC_073693.1, on the reverse strand, counting down.
ACAAATTTTACACCTTTTATGTCAGTAAAGCTGATTGAAGAAAGCACAAAATTCAAGTCAAATTGTAAAATCATTCATTTAATGCTAAATTATAGCACTCGAAGATGGAAAATTCTCAATTGAGCATAAGCTTCAAATTATGACTGATAAAATAATCTCGAACAAGAATGATTATTTCATGAGCATTTAGATTCAATAATATACCAATAACATTCAAGAGCCAAAATTGATATTTTTAACAATTGGAAACTTCCAATTCGTACATCGGCTGAAGAAGTGTAATATCTTTTAGTGAGAAAAATTGAAAGTGTGAGAAGATTGAAATTTGCAGATGTTGAAATGGAAAAACGTCTTTTTTCCGTGACGTCTCCTAAAGCTGCCAACCCCAATCAATTAATCTGGAGTGCCTTTGGAATGAATATTTCAGTTTTGTAACACCGACCAAGATCCTCAAGAAACGCGATGGAAAGGTTGGATAGTCTTAAATAATGACCCACTTGTGATAAATAAGAAAAGGGAAAAAGTGCATCGCAGAAAACGAAATGCATTACTATAATTAATTCGTTCTTCTTTTCTCATTTGACTCTTGATGTATTCGGGCGGGGTGAATGGTTTTAAAATATAAGCGGGATCCACAGTTAATCAAATTATCAACGTATGATATTATGTAAAAATGATAATTTTAAGTTTCAATCAGTTTTTAATTTATTTTAAATTAACACAATTTCAAAATATTTTTTCTTTCTGTTAAGTTTTTGCTTCTTAAAATTTATTTTCATTTTCTTCTTCTCCTAACAAATCAAGCACTTAAGTAAGTTAAACCTCTTAAATACGCATCAATGAACTTGTAGCATGTTGTTTATTTTTCTGCTTCTTGTTTGTTTCATTATCGATTAGTTGTGAACCGTGTCTCAAAAGTTTTGTTCAGTTATCATATCACTAATACAATGTACAGCTTGATTCAAATTAACACGAACTAAAATATATCAAGATAGAACGTTTCGGACAGTAACATCCAAAATACAAAAATTACTTTAAAAGACTAACCTATCCAAAATGATTCCATCTCTCAAAAGTGTGTGTTGAGTACCAACCAAAATGTGTAATATCGTTTTCCAGCGTCTTCCAGCTGTCCTAAACAGGATCGGAATAATACTCGCGAGTCCCCTGGTAAGCTATCTATTCTTTTAATCACCTTCTTGAAGTAACCATTTTTGCCAAATATTGTATTATCATCGAATTGACCAAAAGTTAAGCGCATCCTCCAAAGTAATGTTATTTGAAGTGTTCAAATTGATTCCATGATTACAATCCACCAATCAAAATGAGGTTCATAGACAATGAGTATAATTTGAGCTCGAAATTCATCCCTTGAAAAGCGAAAAAGGGAAACACTCACAAACCCAAAAATTCAACACGATCACCCTCTTTCAAATCATTATATCATTGAAGCTTGAATTGAATATAACAAATTAACTTTCCATCCACCAAATTAATCAGTTCGGACACAAATGTTGCTACAATAACTTTCCCGCTAGTATCTTGTTCTGAATTGGAAAGTGCTTTCGATGAGTTGCTTTTAGACTTGATAACTAAATCCATAGTCCATAACCCATAGGCTAATCTCAAATGAGTTACGATTCAACTATGCTAACTTTTTTATTTCTCCAACATTTCTTACTGGGCTGAATAAAACAATATGTTTCCTTTTTCTTTCCGCCTCTTTCTCAACTGCGCTGTGGCCTCTTCTAATTTAAACATGCTGCAAATTATGCCAATTTACCTATAACCAAAAACAACATTTCAATTCCAAAATATATCAAAACAATGAATAACCAAAAGACATCAAAAATATTCTCGGTAAAGTCGTTTTGACCTTCTATAGTCTCAAAAAATTGAAAACACCCCCCTTGCCATATTTGTCGATCGTGTCTCATCGCATTTAAATATGCCTCAGTTGTTCTTAGATTTCGTTTTCCGTTTTCCAATGTGGCTGTAACATGAAGAAAGCTTCTTAGAATGTCGAAACCCCCCTTTCCATTTTCAAACATCCATTTACCCCGCCCATGCGCTGTCTTATAGTTTGTGGATAGACTAGCCCCGGAATATTTGAACCATAACCTCAACCACATTGTTGCACTACCTACACATTGAGGCGAACGTACTCTAACACACTTTCAAAGCAGACATTCGAACTTTGTACTCCAAGAAAAATTGACCTCTGGACCAAACACCTTTAAGACTGATAAAACGATTGGGCCTCTCCCCAAAACTTCGACGGACGAGAACCAAATGACCATAAATGTACCTGCCATTAATGTGTCGATGTGAATCCGTTGTGTCGTAGAAGTGTGCTCTGTGCTTAAACTTTAGAATCAATCCCAGTTTAGATCCATTTTCATCTGTGAATCTGTGTGTTCTTAGTTGGCCCCAAAGCTTGTGTTGCTTTGTAGCTACAGTATGTTATAACTACATTTGGAGACATCTTTTAAAAAGAGAAAAAAAACAGACCCTCTAATGTCAAAGAAAAAAATACCCCCCGAGGATGAAAACTAATTGGGAAAGCACAGTTTTCAATTGGGTTCAAAAATCTTAAGAGTTTTTTGTCGCTGAAAATATGAGTGGCTAATGATCAGTGGTGTATTCCAAGGTAAGATAAAAGAAAAACCAACAAAACGTCATCATTTTTTTTTTGGAACAGAGAAGTGAATGTAAAGTAGAATCGTTAACAAGTATAATAAAATAAATAAATTTGATGTGTACATTATTCCTAGTTGAAGAACATGGAGAAAGAAAAAAAATCAGGAAATAAAAAACACTGGAAAAATTTCAGAATAAAAGAAACGTTAAAGGAACATAATATCGAAGTTCCTATACATCTATCTATGAAACATCGTGTGAAATTCATTTTACATTACACATCCTCATCGGAAAACTAAAAAAAAAAGACAACTCAAATAGAATCTCATTAGATGAGAAAATCAAAAGAAAAGATAATCTGCTTTTTAAAATTATTATATAACCAGAATAAGAAGAAGGCAAAGCAATTTAGAATCAGGAAGAGTGAATCAAAAATCCCCTGCTAGAAAATGATAATGATATTGTCCCTACTTGAACTTTTCATGAAAAAATAAAAAGTGTCTTTTTCGTTGTTGCATGCTCGAAACGATAATGATTTATTTTGTTGCTGATGGATCCCGACAATTTTTTTATCATTCGTTTGTTGATAGTGAAAAATAAAAAAAGAATAAGCGGTTTCGCAAGTACCAAATCAAATTTATCGGATCGTGGCTAGCGGCACATTGGCTGAATAGCGTTTGCTCTCCTCATTAGAAGAATTGATAGTAGAAGCGATTCGGAGATATCAGGTCGTGACCATGGCCAATCTGGCCAGTTCCGGATCGAAATATGTCAAAGTTTTAGGATCCAAACCTTCGACGTATTGCTAAAAAGCCTTTGGCCTCAACAAGAAGGAAAGTGAGAAGTGAAACATGAGGAGTGAGACGTGAGAAGTAAGACATGAGAAATGAGACATGAGAACTGATATATTAGAAGTAAGACGTGAAATGTGAGAAATGAGACATGAAAAGTTATAAGTGAAAAGTGAGAAATGAAAAGTGAGAAGTTAGACTTGAGAAGTGAGACATGTAGCATGAGAAGTGAGAAGTGTGAAGAGACACGTGAAAAGGGAAACGTGAGGTGTAAGAGGTGAGACGGGAAAAGTGAGATGTGAAAAGTGAGAAGCCACTCTATTCTCACTTCCTTCGCTACCTTTCTCACTTTTCATGTCCTACTTCTCGTTTCAAACTTTTCATTTTTCATTTCTCACTTCTCGCTTCTCAAGTCTCACTTTTCATGACATATGACTTCTCTCTTTTCATTTCTCTCTTCTAACTCATCACTTCTCATATCTCACATAAAACTTTTCATTTTAAAACTTCTCATATCTCACTTCTCATGTCTCATTTCTCATGTTTCACTTTTCATGTTTCACATGAAACAAGAGAAGTGAGACGTGTGAAGTGAGATTGAAATGTGAGATGTGAGAAGTGGAACGTGAGAAGTGAGACATGAAACATGAGAAGTGAGACGTGTGAAGAGAGACGTGAAAAGGGATACGTGAGGTGTGAGAGGTGAGACGTGAAAAATGAGATGTGAAAAATGAGAATCCACCTCTTCTCATATCTCACTTCTAATTTTTTATTTTCTTACTTCTCATATCTCACTTCTCATGTCTCAAATCTCATGCCTCACATGAAAGAGACGTGCGCCTCGCTTCACACGTGAGAGGTGTGAAGTGAGACTGAGAAGTGAGATATGATAAATGAGAAGTAACCTTATTCCAGAGTCATCTTTCTCACTTTTCATGCCCTACTTCTCATTTCAAACTTTTCATTTTTCAATTCTCAATTCTCGCTTCTCAAGTCTCACTTTTCATGACTCATGCCTTCTTTCTTTTCATTTCTTATTTCTCACTCCTCACTCCTCATTTCTCATATCTCACCTTCAACTTTTCATTTTCTAACGTCTTATATCTCACTTCTCATGTTTCAATTGTCATGTCTCAATTCTCATGTCTTACGTGAAACAAGAGAACTGAGACATGTGAAGTGAGACTGAGAAATGAGATGGGAGAAATGAGAAGCCACTTGAGTCACCCTTCTCACTTTTTATGTCCTACTTCTCATGTCAAACTTTTCCTTTTTAATTTCTCAATCCTCGCTTCTCAAGTCTCACTTTTGCATGACTTCTCTCTTTTCATTCCTCACTGCTTAATCCTCTCTTCTCATACCTAACTCCCAACTTCTCATTTTTTAATTTCTCATGTCTCACTTCTCATGTCTCAATTCTCACATCTCACTTTATATGGCTCACTCCTAAATTTTCATTTCTTACTTCTCATTCCTTACTTTCCAATATGCCGCAAGTTCTGATTCGATAAATTTGTCATATTTCGATCCGGGACCGGTCAGATTGACCATGACCAATAGGCCTTGAGTCTTGATCTGGTCTTTTTTTCAATTACGGAACCAGCCAGATGACCTGCGTAATCGAAGTGGATTGTCCCAAGTTTTAGATTTAAGGACAGTTTTACATTAGAATTTGTCATTATCCTCCCAACAAGAATAACCTATTTCATTTTGTCACATACGGGAGGAACAAAAGGTTGTCGCACATATAAAGAATAAAGAGAGAGTATAAAGAATTTCATACGTCTATTTGTCACTTGTTTTGAAACAAAATCAAGGACAATTGAATTCACTGATCAGAAATGAAAGTTATTAAACGCTTGTTCAATGGCTTTGTGGTAAACGTTATGACAAAAATTCTAGAAAGAAGAATTATAGATTGAAATTTAATGATGGATAGATGAAGCAGATGCCTAGTAGAAGAAAATTGAAAAAAACAATTTGAAATACGATTGATCGAAATATTTTGTTTTTGGGTTTTTTTTATTATTTTATTCGGTGATGTTTTTAAAAAAAACGCAAATTTTACGTTCGACCATCCTCAGAAAAAAGCTACTTTTCCGTCTGCTAGAGCCGTTTCTCAGTTCGTGGCTCAATGTCAACATCTATAAATTTTCTTCTACTAAACATCTGCTTTATCTATCCGTCGTTAAATTTCGATCTATAATTCTGCTTCCAAAATTTTTTGTCATAACGTTCTCTGCAATGCCATTAAACTAGCATTTAATAATGAAAGTTAAGTTATTAATGTATAAATTGACCCCTAAACATTTCAAAATATGTAAAAGAGATGAAGAAAAACTTAATTCCATGTATTCTTAAAACCGGAAAACCAAAATGGTTTTCGGTTTTCAAACAATAAATGTTGAAATCTAATCAAAATAAAGATTTAAAAAAAGTTTCTTTACATTCTCAAACACCTCACTAAATAAACTTGCATGAATACTAAACACCAATTTATAATTTTCCATTCAGTAAAAGATCCAGAACTTGCTTCAATATTTCAGTTTTTGGAATACAATACTACTTTAAGACATTTAAAAAAAAAAAAGATTTCAACTGTTTCTGACATCATTCAAGAAAGTCGTTGAGTATTTAGTATTCAAAATTTTATCCAATTTAACAACTTTTCTTAATACTGCAATAATTAGATGCTTGAAGAAAAATCAAAGATTTCATTTGATAAAAATCTTCTTTAAAATTTCGTTCAAATTTACAGATTTCGCAGAATTTCAAAATATTAGCCAAAAATATAAACTTCCAATAAACTTTTTCAAAAGCCGAAATTGATTGCGTTCTTCAATAAAGTGGATCATTGGATAAATATCTTAATTTTAAAAATATTTTTGTATGATCTAGAGTTTTTCCAAAAAAGTGCTCAAAATTATTCATGAATTATAAACTATTTCAAAATCAAATCTAATGTTTTTTAATTGAATTCGTCTTGGTACATCTTCGTACCTGAAAATGATCACATTTTCAAAGGTGATAGGAAGCCTTAGAGAAACATGAGATATCAAAGATGGGTCTTTGAGCAGTCGACCGATGGAACTCGACATGTTCACATACTGGAACCTATTTCGTCACGGTTCAACCTGGTGTAATTGGCTAACACGCCGTTTTACTGAAGCGGGAATTGCGGGTTCAAGTCTTGCCGGTGAGCCGTTGTATCTTTTTCGAGAAATTTAGATATTTTCGGTCTATGTTCTTTCTTTCTTTGATATCTCATGTTTCTCTAATACTTCCCACCACCTTTGAAAATTTAACTATTTTAAGTTATCTCGAAAATATGAGTTGGTAGAAAATAAAACTAATAACATATTTGGAATCATCATTCCCAAATTATTCAAAATAAAGTTTTTTTTTTCTATGCACCTCCAATTGAAAATTTGTATGGAGAACGCGGAAATTTGTTGTGATAATGTCACTTTCTTTGGTTTTTCTTTGTTATGTTGTTCCAGCGCGAAGAAAATTAAATTCCAAACCCTGAAACACACTGGAAACTTGTTTAAAGAACAAATGTTTTTATAATTTATTCTTCAAACTAAGATGACTAAAAATTTCAGCTTAAAACTAAGAATATGTGAAACATTTTTCAATAATGATACTAAAAAAAATAAAAAAAATAACTCCACGTATTCATCACGGTTTTGTTTAAATATGACGTTAAAAAACAGGTTAAGTGAATACTAAAATAAATTAAAATGAATACACTTTAAATAGGGTGAGTGCTCCTACTTTGGACCTAGAGCCTACTTTAGTCCTAAAATGCCGAAAATTGTAAATAATTCATTTTTCTAGCATAATATAAAGATACTACTATGCTCACAATGAACTCTTATTCTTCCTGAATCCAACCATACCGCTTTTTGCCATAAAAAGTGTTTCTAATAAAATTTTCGACGTTTTTAAAAGTGCACCTCCTCATCAGTAGTAAATCAGACAGCTCAATTAGTAGGGTGCGTTTTGTGAAATTTAGATGAACAAGGAAAAATCTCGTTTTTTTTCTGTTCAAGCCAAATTTTTTAGGGAAATTACTCTCACTGTGAAGAATATTAACTATACTAACTATTTTTCCTAAAATAAATTAAAATTTATGGAAAATCCGGAAAATTTGTGATGGGTCCAAATATAAGAGACTTTTGACTATGATGTTCCATTTTTAGACCTAACATCATCAAAACTTTGTTCCAATACCAACAATTCAACAAAAGTGCGAATTTTTAATTGAAGCATTATTCAGAACCCATATTTATTGAACATTTCAGCTCTACACAAAGCTTTACAGTTACACAAATAAACTTCAAGTAAGTAAACAAAAAAAGTTTCAGCTATTGTTCTGCTGATAGAGCTGACATGGAGTAAAAGTGTTTGAAATATTCATAACAGAAATTTATGTGTTTTAATCGTTAAAAATCTTTGATATTTTTTTACGATAATATTTGATTAAAGATTACATTTTTAAGGAATTTGTTGATTTATTTTCGAAAATTCATACTTTTTAAAGGAATTTTAGGTCTAAGTCCAATGAAAGGAACCAGTTAAGTACCAAAATAGGAACAGTAGGTTCAAAGATGGAAATTTCTATCATCCATATTTTTGCATATCTTTCAATAATGGCGATACTTATGTCGAAAATTTTCATTGATACTTGCAGAACAGATCATTAACTATAAACAAATTTCCTTAAAAATTTAAACCTCACGCCCATTTATGAAAAAAGCATGATTATTTAAAAACCACCGCTTAAAGGGTCCAAAGTAGGGCAACTAACCCTATATGATTTTTTTTTGACTGGTGAATGTAGTCTATATATGGGACGTTTCGGCTTCTCAGTCATGTAATTTTGAACAAAAACTAGAAACAGCACATTTTCTCAGTGTCCTACGTTTCGGCCATGATCTTGGCCATCATCAGGGATATCTATAAATTTATTTCATTGAAAAACATTTTGTTAAACATATTTAAGATAAAAAAATTTAAAAAAAATCGACTTACAGTGAGTGTACTGTTTGTCAAATGGTAGAATCCTGGCTATTGTATTGTTGTTGTTTTTCCTTTTTTCCTTCCGATCTGTTAAATTTAATTTATTGAACAATATTAATTTACCTGAATTTAGTGTATGGCATCATCTTTTCGCATCTCACTTACACAACAACACAAATGATATACAACACATCAGAATCCATCTCCAATAATTGTAACCATAGATAAAACATCTAACAAGAAGTGATAGCTAGAAGACAGACAAGTTAAAAACAACCGTAACATTTCTCAAAAGTGATTAATTATTCAATTTACACTGGTATGTACATCTTTTCATGCCATACACTAAATTCAGGTAAATTAATATTGTTCAATAAATTAAATTTAACAGATCGGAAGGAAAAAAGGAAAAACAACAACAATACAATAGCCAGGATTCTACCATTTGACAAACAGTACACTCTCTGTAAGTCGAAATTTTTTAATTTTTTTATCTTAAATATGTTAAACAAAATGTTTTTCAATGAAATAAATTTATAGATATCCCTGATGATGGCCAAGATCATGGCCGAAACGTAGGACACTGAGAAAATGTGCTGTTTCTAGTTTTTGTTCAAAATTACATGACTGAGAAGCCGAAACGTCCTATATATTGAATACACTTTTACCAAAACCAGTAGGATACCCAATTGTCAAGATTTACTTGATTTACTTGATTTATTTGACAAGATTTACTTTATCTTTTTCTAAAAGAATAATGTCAAGAATTTCGAGATAAAAAGTTGATTCCAAATTTCATTTAAAAACAAAACTCCACTTTCCTTCGAATACACCACTGGGTAAAAACTCCACGCAGTAATTCAACTGGTCCCATCTCCCAACAGAGTGTCAACAATTGGTTCTGCCACTTAGAGTAATTTGAAACGACTCACAAACGACAACAGCTACGACGGCGACAACAGGACTTGAATAACAGAAAATTTACCCGCCGAAAAAGGACTCAAACACTATTCTTACAGTAGCACCAACAGACAGACAGAAATGAGAGGAAAAGCAACAAACTCCGCCATACCGTTGGGACTAGCATTTCGGATAGCTTAATATAACCGTTATAAAACCGTCCACCGATTGGCGGGGAAACTGTCCCAAATTTTAGTCCGACCGGAGCCAAACAAAGTGTGTGTGTGTGATTGTATATGAGTATAAACCAATTAGAGAGCGCTTTCAATGTTCAATGTTTGCTTCCCATTTTTCGGTAGCAACCAATTCTAGAAGTGCACCTCCTCTTGCTCCTGCCATGGAGAATGAAGAAAGAAAAAATACTGTCACCATTTTTTTGCCCATTTATACTTTGCTTTCCGTTAAATTTGATTACAAAAGTTTCTTCTTATGCCTTTTTTTGCCTTTGTTTTCTTCTTCGGTTTCTTATTCCTTGGAGCACTCGAATCGAATTAACACCTACGTTTGACCTAGTTTGATTCCTTGCGCCAATTTTGTAAATTGATGTGATAAGATTTTTCTGATGACATTCTAGCGATTATCTGTCTGATTAGCGATCACAATTATCTGAAAATTGTGATAAATTGTAATTGATGTAGATGAGATCTCTGAAAACTATTTTAGAAGTGGATAAAGCCTAGGAATTCCCAACTACAAAAGATAACAAAATACAAATAGGGTAAATGAGACAGGGCATGTTTCCCTTTAAATATTGATGTACAAATGATGGAAAAATACTAAATAACTGAAAGAGTTAAGATTTTGATGAAAGGACGCCTACAAAATTTACTAAAAAAGTGTAAAACAACAAAAAGTTCAAAGCTAGAGCGAAACATTATCATGAAAAAAAAGTCTTTAAAAAATTTAATCAAAGATTTAAATAAACACCGAGAAAAACTGTTCAAGACATAAACGAGTAATATTCTTATTGCTTCAAAACCATCAATTTAAAATCTTTCAACTGTATTCAAAACCTGTAACATGCATTTAACTGCCAACGCATAAAGCATTTTAAAATGAATTTTGATAAGTGATAGTTGGAATCTGTATACGGCCTGAAGGCGAAAACTCCTCATAGTTTACGAAGAAACCAAATGATGTTGCCATTTGATACAGACGATTAAAAAACCTCGTTCCATATATTTTTAAAATCTAATCTGAATAGTTGGGTGTATAAATTCAATTGCGATAGTTAAACTCGTATTTCTTGTGCATTTAAAAATTAATTGAAAACTTGTCCTTCTATGCTCATTGATTTACTTGATCGATTGACTAACGTAATTTTCATATTTTGAAAAGCAGTCATAAACCTTGGCCGCATTTCTAATAAGATTTTCAATAAACTTTGACGAATACTGATCCATTTTTGTGTCATTTGAACGAAATGTTATGGATCGGATTATACCACCATCTTGACGGATTCGCTTCCCCTGCTCGACAATCCAAAAACTATCTCAACGGAACTTCGAGTAGCCACAGCATCAGGCAAACCCCTGCCGTTGGAGTGGGACTTCGAGTTTGACGTCACGTCACGAAAAACCACCAAGCGTTCCGACCTGATGGAAGCCTTTGGGTTGTATGACACTCCGATCAACGATTATTGCGAGCAACTCACAACTGTCAAGAATTTGTCATCGAGTAGTGCCCCTCTAAAAGCAAAATTTTTGGAGGTGTTCCAAGACGGCCTCGGGCGTTGCACAAAAACGAAGGCCACAAGCTGTATCGGCCAGTTCCTTTCCACTCACAGGGGCTGATAGAGAAGGAACTCAACCGATTGCAGAAAATTGGAGTGCTGGAGCCGGCCGACTACTCAGACTGTGCTCTACACATCGAGGCTGCTCGGAAGGCTCAGTGTGACGCAGATGGAGATCCGGTGTTTCGCATTTGCGGGGATTATTCAACGGGATTAAACGCTATGCTTTAGGCAAATAAGTACCTTTTTCCTATCCCTGACGACAACTTCGCAAAGCTGGCTGGCTGTAAGTATTTTGGTGTGATTGACCTGTCAAACACTTATCTACAGATGGAGGTAGAGTAAGAATCGTAACGGTATCCGCACGGACCCGGGAAGGTGTCTTCCATCTCGCAGATGTCACCGCCGAGAAATCTCACCGTGCTGCGTTCATTCTCGGGCGCCTTAAATTATTATTGCGAATTTCATCAAGGAGATGCACCAGCTCCTTAGAGCACTCGATCGACTGTCGAAGAAAGACGCAAAATGGGCCTGGTCAGATGACAGCCAACGTTCGTTCGATTGCTCGAGGAGCTACTCTAATCTGACGTGATGCAGACCCACTGCAACCCGACATTAGACATTGTGGTCGTCGCAGAGAAGGTTGTTACCAACTCGGTAACATTGCTTTTGTTTTTTTTTTTTTTTTTTCAATAATATAAATTGATGGGTCGGAGTTAGGATTTGAAATTGGCTAGCTTAGATTATAAAAGCAACGCAACGGTGAATTCAAATTCAAACACGTGGTGGTCAGCAAAAAGTATGCGAAACCGAAAACGCACATGCGTTGTACTGAAACGTTGCTTTCGCTTGAACGCAACGACCTCAACCACGCGTTCTGGAAGAACGCAAATAAGCAGCGCAGCGTCGAGACGCCGAATCAACTTGGCGAGTCAAGACGCTGAACCAAGTCTCTGGGTTTTCAGCGGCGAAAGTGAACGGACGTATCTAGCAAGCGCTCCGCAAAGTATGTGGACGATCATCCGAAACGGTCCGAACGATAAACCGTGCAGTGAGTGGTACCGTGGTGAATCGAAACCGAAATCCGAGATTTGCCAGCTCAAGCAACACCGACCAAACGAAAATCCAATCTAGGAGAGAGACCGGATCGCCCAGCCTTGCCGTCCCATCCTGGCGTCGCCTGGCGCTACCAGCCCCATCCCCTGTGCTTTTCTTCCGACATCGTGAATTCGCCGAATATACACCAAACAAAAGGTAACCCTCGTTGTTAGGAATCCATCCGAAAACTCTCCCAGCCCAACATACGCCCTGAGACCCAGGAACCAAAAGAGACCTTGAACGCCCAAACTCAATAGTCCCCGTGGCTTTAGACTAGAGACTGGGTGTTGCTGGGCAGCCCCTTTTGGGTTGACCCGTTCCTGGGGAAAAAGCAAAGTTTCACCTGGCGCCCAACGGCGCCAAACACGCCTCGTGAACAGGGATGCGGGCAAATCGATAAGGAAGCCCTCGCACTTGTCTACGCAGATACGAAGTGTCATCGATTGTTGTTGGGATGAAAGTTTGCTCTTGAGACAGACTTCTAACTACTGTTCCGCACTTTCGGATCACACAAGGGTATTGCGACACACACCTCAAACCAATTGCAGCGAACGAAACTTGTTCTGCTGTCCTACGGTTATTAACTACGTTCCCACGACAAAGTTCGGGTACGCGGATGTCCTCTCAAGACTCATCGTTTGGGTGACCAAGCCCGGAGAAGAGCACGTTATCGTTGATATGTACCTCGAGGACGATATGTCAGCGGTCTTGGAAGACTTCGTTGACAACACACCTGTCACTTCCAAGATGAACGCCGCTGCTATCGCTCATGGCAAGGTGTTCAAGAAAGAGGCTCAATACTTGGAAGATGAGTAGCCAGCCAGCCCAAATGAAATCGACAACCCGAACGTGCAGACTTTCTACCACCGAAAAGAGAGTCATTCCTTGATACAAGGCTGCGTTCTTTTCAGTCAACGAGTGATGGTGCCGGAAATTTACAAGAATCCAATTATAGAACGACTGCACCACGGTCACCCGGGCAGAGAGAGGATGAAATGTCTGGCTAGAAGTATCGTTTAGTGAGCACACATCGACAACCAAGTGGAAGAACAAGTGAAACATGACGTGGCCTGTGCAGCAGCTGTCACATCGCTTCCGCACTCTCCACCAGAAACTGGGTCATACCAGCGGGACCATGGCTACGCATTCACATCGGTTACGCGGGGCCAATCCATGGTTTCTACTAGTCCACTGTGATCATTGAGTTGATCTATTGTGGTATGACCCCGCGTCACTAGTTTTACTTTGCTATACTACATGACACTTCTGCACTATTGGTTGAAGTTGCAATTGTTTACCGGTAGCACTACGAGCACACCCAGCAAACATGAAATCGCATTAAAAATGATAACTCAAGTCTTCAAAAACGTTTCTGCGAATCGTAATTCCAACTAACGCAAGTAAAAGGTTGTAAAAATCGTTACTTGAAGTCGGATTAAATGGTTTAAATCGGATATGATTGAAAGTCCGCCATGTTTGCAGATTTTGAAGACGATTTCGTTCCTTTGCTTTCTCCCGCGTGGGTCAAGTGAGAGAACAGCTTTGTTGTTCTCTCTGCGACCAGCAGTGCAACCAGATTGCTAAAAATCAGATGATGTATTTGCAAGAATTGCCCAATGCCGGAGCAGGAAATATTGTCGCTGGCAACGGTTTGCATGCGTTGAGAGGAAAAAAATTGTGCTCTCTTGCATTCTTTCAGTATGTATGAATATGGTGTCGAAATCGTATACTCTCATCGTTTTAGCCAGAAGTTGAAAATTTGTATGTATATTGCCTCCACTTTGGTAGGTAAATGCTGTTTTTTCGAGTTTCATACGATCATTCTATAATGTATATGAAACGTATAACAAAGTTGCTGAGAAATATACCTACAAAAATGTTTGCTGGGCACACATAACTAGGTAGGATCTTCAAGTGTAATCTAAGTTCCCTTGTAAAGATCAATCCACATGCATGTGCTGCATCTTTGAGGCGTACAGTTCACTAATGCTAAAACCGCCAACCTTCATCATACTATGAGTGCCAGGTTATGTCACGACCGGGTTTCGATCTTATTAACGTTGGCTTTGAAGACAAGGATGCTATCCTCTAGGCCACGATTTTGCTGGCGATTTTTCAACAATGGACAATGTACCTTTAATTCCTATTAATCAAATCTTCTTGAAGTACACTTGACTTTTTTCACAACTTGAATGAGAAATTCCCAAATTTTAGTTATCACTGTTATGCATCCAAGTCGTATTCCTATGCCGGTGACGACGGTCACAAGGAGTTGAAGGGAAGTCCGACTACCACCAAGGTTCGATCACTATGTGATGTCTTGAGAAGGGAGATGCTTAACATGGCAAAACTGTCCATTGCGGGATGCTGCAACAACACACTCAGCTCCAAGAGTTTCGTCTTATAGCGAACACCAAAAAACAAACCACGTTAATGTAATCACTCTAGAATTTAAAGACCAGACTTAAAAATAAAAGTTCTTATGCTATTGTTATTTGCGTAGTTTATTACCGAAACACATAATTGATAGTTAAAGTAAGACGTGAGACGTAAAATGTGACATAAAAGACCTTAGGGGAGTAGTTTCAAATTTTAAAAGTAGAACGAGAGAAACTAAGATGTACAAAGTAAGAAGTTAGACGTAAGAGATAAGACGCAAAAAATATGAAGTGGACATAGGTCTACCAGAATAAAATTTCGGGAAGTAGGACATTTTGCTCAGAATACTATGAAAAAGTAACACGTTTTTCAATCTGAAGTAGGACGAAAAGTAGGACGCTTTGTTTTGTAATTTTTATTGTTTTTACACACATTTTTAATAAGAAAAGATGATATCACAACAAATTGAGATCAAAAACGTTATTTAACATTTTTAGGTAATTCTGTTTTTTAAATTCAATATTTCGTCGTTATTATTTATTTTTATTAAAAAAATTAAAGTTAATTTTGTCCTGGAGCATACTTTTCTGGAGAGCCGATTTTTTCTAGCAACTCTTCAATTTTCAACAAATAGGAATGGAACTCTGAACACAAACGTTTCGTAATTTCGAAATGCTGATGTCAAGTAACAGAAATTTAGTTCATCGCTTGAGCAAGGAAAATGATGTTTATTTTTTAATCCAACATGGAAAATGAAACATTGCTCCGTAATGAAGAAAAACTTTGCAAAATGAAGTACGGCATTCAAACATGGCTGTATTTGATGAAAACGTTGGAAAGTGAAAGCGGATGTATAAAAATTTTTCTAACACGGATGGCTTCTTATTTGGACTAAACTTGAAATCTGCTGTCGAGTTAAGCTGAAAATTTTTTTTGCATAAGTGATACAAAGGACACCTGAGTGTTCACTGTTAGACCAATTCGAGGTTCGTTTTAGAAGAATCGTACCCAGAAAATAAAAATACCATTGAACGTTGAAATTGAAAACGTATTTTTAAATTACCTGACGACATAGGATTCAAAATCACAGTTTTCAAAAATTATTGATCATATTTATCAATCGTTTTTCAAACTTTCACTTTCTTCTGCAAAGCGTTGAATTACCACCGAAACGCAATCGTATCAAAACATAAACAAAACAAAGGTTTTTATGGCACTTTCAAAGAAAAATACCTTACTTTGGATGAAATATTATAGTTTTGCATTGAAATGGAAAAGCGCCTATAAGGATCGTGAAAAATGGATCGAAATTATAAAAAACGCAAAGAAAAAAATTTTATAAACAAGATAATGGCCCTAATCGTATAAAAGTAGGACATTTTGGGTCCAAAATAGAACGGTAGGACAAGGGTCGAAAAAGAAGGACATGTCCTACCAAAGTAGGACGTCTGGTAAGCCTACGTGGACATGGGACGTAAACAATAAGCGTGAAACATGAAACGTAGGATTTATAGCAACGCAATGAAGAAAGGTAAACAAAAGGTGAGACATGGTATGAGATACGTGATAAGTAAAATACAGGCGTAATATAGAGGACATGAGACACCGAAAAGCAAACACAAGTGAGAAATAAAAAAGTGGAATGGAAAAAGATAGAAGTAAGAGATAGAATATGAGATGTTAAATGTGAGGATTTAATCTGAAACGTTATCTTTCGTTCATTCCACTCCCAATCTGTTAAGGTTAATCGCAGATTAAGTACCTTCTTAAGAAGTTTCCAGGTTTCAATTCAAAAGGACTCAAAAAAGGAAAATCCGAGTTACAATCTTCCGAATACTAAGTAAAAGATAAGTGTAGAAGACATCTGCTGATCACATTCATGAAATAAAAATAAGAAAAATCAATCTTACTATAAATAAGCCTTCATAATTATTTATATTCAATGCAATTAAAAATTTAAACACCTTAATAGATTTTTGTAGGGCATCTGAACTTTAGAGCTCTTTTATCAAGCTTATGAAATATGTGAAAACAACCATTTCTCAAAAATTTTAGACACACTTTCTTGATCTACTGTAAAATTATACGCATAAAACTAAGTTATGTCCATAACCTGAACTGTAATCTTTCGCTGACACAGCACACGTTCTCCTCACAATGAACATTATAACTATGCAGTAAACACTAAACAGGTCTGATGATTTCCCAGTGATAGCAATAAACACAATAAACTATTTTCACAAGCTTTACATATGTTGCTTGAGTTCTTTCTTTTAAGTTATCATGCTGTAGACAAACATATACTTTCTGCCAGAAGAGTTAAGTTATTGATTATTAGACTGAGATTATTTCGAGTCATTTATATAAATATAAATTTTATGCTGAACAACTTTTTAAAAGAGTGTACATTAGAATATCTTCAGATGACCAAGTTATAGCCTGTGGAATGGAAGCATGTACATTAGACCGCTGCAAAAAATGACTTTTTGCTCCCATATGTTTTTCCGATGCCTTTTGGGTCACCAAGCATCAGTGTAAAATTTGAGATGATTTGGTTGATTCCTGAGTTAGCGCAACGCGATTAAATTTTGTATGGAAATTTGTATGGAAGAAGAAATTTTTGCACATTAAATCATCCACAAAATTCAAATATGCTTGAAATGAAGTCGGTCTTTAATTTTTAGTTTTGACTATTCTTAAGCTTCATTTTTTGCTTACAAAACAAGCAGCTAAGAATTCCATGAAAAAAGTTATAACCATTTCAAAATAAAAAATCTGAATCCATTGAAAAGTATTAAAAAATGGCAGCCTTTGCTTGCTAGAGCTGTTAATAATTGCATGAAATGTTTTTGCAAAGGCTTTATATGTCAATAAGTTCTTTGGCAATGCAAAGCAGTTTTTTGAGATTTTTTATTTCCGTCATACTGTTGTACAGCTTTCAAACAAGCAGTGAAAAACGATATAATTAAAAAAATGAATTTTGAAAACAAAAATTTTATAAAACATTGAATATCTTTCCTGGGGTACAATTTAGGTTTGTGCTTTGTTCACATGAAATGTACTGCAAGAATCAAGGAACATTTTTCATCCAAAGTATTATTTCTTGGAACTTTCAGAACATCTCTGGCGATTTTTGAATGAAAAATTTTGTTTTCCCATACAAATTTCCATACAAAATTAAAACTCGTTGCGCTAATTCAGGACTGGATGGATCGCTTCCAAAAATTTTATTGCTATTTCTGGCAGCAAAAACAATCAAAAAAAGTTATGGGAGGTGTAAAAATTTAAGAATTTGAAATTTTCATACAAAGCTTGCAGCGGTCTAATGTACATCTTTTGGCGTTGAAGGAAGTTTAACTTCTCCCGGCTGCCAGATATAGCGACATGTTCGACGAATTTTTTGAAAGATGTTTTCCTTCAAATTTTATGATTGATATTATCGATGAAATTTCTGATATGAGACAAAAAATTTCAACCGAGAAGTTCAAGGTTATGTTCTTTCGTATAAAGTTACTTATAATCTGATGGTATTCATTTGAATATAGTTTCAAGTCGGTACTCCATCCTCTAAGAAATTTTAAGCAAACCACATAACTAACTCTACTTTGGTTACTTTCCAAACTAACATTTAATTAGCATGGGCATTTGACTAACCTCGTTTCTTACCAATCTCAACCACCCGCTGACTAACAAACTAACAAACGTCCCAATCGTTCTCGAAATGCGCCACTTTCATTGATTGTGTGTCACTCGAAATGCACCGTGTCCGTCCGAAAAATCCAGACACACCAACAACATTCCACCAAATTTCACATTTCACAACCACTTCTACTCCTCAAAAAGGAGATCGTTGTTAGCTCAGAAAACGCACTCGAAATCTGACCAGAGTCCCCCCCAAAATTTACCTTTTAAAGTCGAAAACTTATTTCAACGAGCAGGAAACCATTGAAAACGAGTTCCAAACGGCCATGGCAGCCTCGAAGCAAGCAGCAGCGGCCACAGCATCAGGAAGTGCGACAAGTGGCGCGTCTCCTGCAGGAGCTACTTCCGGTGGTGGCCCAACTTCCGGTGGCACTCGTTCCCGGCCAAACAGTGCCGTAATAATGGAGGAGGGCATGCAACAAGGTGCCGCGGCATCGGACACATCCCGGAAGCGTGGTGTCCCGAGGCAGGGCACCACGGTCGAAACCAAGATCAATGAAATTGGCGTCATGGAAACGAGCTTTGTAAGTTTGCTTTCGGTCCGGTGCGTGGTTCATTTGTTGTTGCCTAACTAGTTAGTCGCGTGGTTACGAACCGTAAATTTACCGTGCCTTCAGATGGGACTAGTTTTGTTTGTAGTGTGTTGTTTGAGAGGCCAAAGGCAGCACCAATGCAGTTTGTGCAAGCAGAGAAAGGCTTCGGGCTAGAGTTCTTGATGCGAGTTGAATACATCTTGGACCCTTCGGACCCTCGATTGCCGAAGCAATAAATATGTAGATATAGTCTGAATTTTCATAATCCCCATGAAATGTTAATCAAAGATAACAAAGGACTCAAAAACCCTCTTTTCAACAGTATATTAAAAATGATATTGAAACTTTTGACAATCCAAATAGCTGAGATAGTTTTATATGGCTCTTATTTTTTTTGTTTCGATTATAGTCGTTTTAACATCTTTATGTCATTCGCGACTTATATCAACGATGAAATTGGCGGACAAGTCATTGAAAAACTTATTCGGTACAACTATTATCGATGTTTACTCTTGGGCTCGAACTCACGGACATCGGCTCAGAAAGCAACTGACTTGCCAGCTGAGCTATATCACAAGCCCCATATGGCTCTGATGAAACTTAGACTGTGTTTTCAAATGTTTCTTTTGAGTTATTCTCAGGCTTCATTTTGCTCATCTTGATCAAAAGGGGACAATGAAATTTTGTTGATACAAAATTAAAATCAGAACAAATATTTTCCATTTTTTTTATCTGATATTAAAATCCACTAACAAGAAAATGTAGATATAGTTCACAATCTTCCCTTCTCGCTCTCTATAGATAACTTCCAATTCAGGTGCCGACCGACCGGAAATGGCATTTTTACATAATTCCATAACTCGTGTCCTAGCCTCCGGAACAGGTAGTAGTAGTTTTACTTTTTTTTCTGCTCCCAACAAAATTTCCATACCCACACTACACTGACACAGTCAGAAATATTAAGACTAATATTCGTTTCCCATTCATGGAATTAACCCGAAAAAGGAAAGGACGAAAAATAACACCCTTCCCTGGCCTAAGGCACTACCTTGGTTCTAGGTACTATCCTCGAAAACCTTTTGTTTCACGGTCCTACAAACCTCAGAATGGAACCACATACACACACCCATTCCAATTTTTTTCGGTCGCCATACTCGTGCTTATCACGAATACGTAAATTGCTGCTCGAACGAAAAGGTTGAACTAATGGGCTAAATAAAGAACATGCCCACCTTCATCCTGCGGCACTGGGAGCCTGAAAATAGTGAAAACAAAATTCTGAAAAAATCTTTCAAATGACACAGAAAATGTCGTAGAAAACATCATTGACAAAAACAACGAAATTTGACAGTAACATTTTTCACCAAAAATATTTTTTTCCGTGCTAAGGAATCGGGTAACCTCATCAACAGGGCCAGGGCCATTTCCGTGTCGTGAATGAAAGATGGAGGCAGGGTTAATGGTAGGATTATTTTTCTTACCGGATAGATCGACGGGAGGGGGAAAACTCAAGTAGTTGGGAGGAACCTGCTCGAAACCTAATGAATAACACTCTCGCTCTGGCCCCAAGTATGCTGTTGGCATTTTAATTAAGCACTACTAGCTTCATATTATTTGCAGCAAAAAGGCTTCGAGCAACGCGTGTCAAACATCAATAGTTGATTTAGGTTTGTTTTTTTTCGTGTGAGAAAAATGAAATTAATAGAAGGGTTCCAGGAAAAATTGATTTTCATGTGCTAGGAAGAACAATTTTTAAATTAATTTGAAAAAAAAACTGATCAAAAGACAAAATATATAGAATTGCATCGAACAACAAACTTTAATCAAATATTTTTATTCATGAAAAAAATATGATGAACAATAAAAAAACAGAAAAAAAACTGTACAAATGTCTTTTATAAAATAATGAATACGTTTTTGAAGTTTTACTTATAGAAAAAACAATTATTGTTAACTGAAAAACAACTAAATAGAAAAATACACGTTAAACTATTCAAGTAGAAACAAATTAAATTCAAAATCATTATAAAATAAAGTGTTGTTTAATTAGCTAATCGCCGCGATAAGTTGTATGTTTTTGCTATCGACTTTTTTCGGCGAATAAATAACTACAAAATTACTTGCCAGTTGGTCCGGACGTTTCGAGCTACTTTTGGCTTTTCACTCCTCTTCAGCGCACCTTAAATTAAATTTATTTTTCTATAATATACCATTTTACCATAATATTTTAAACTTACTTAATCTAGCGATCGATACCATCAATACCATCGACTGTATATACCCTTATTAGGATATATTCAAGGTTATTAGATCACAAGGTTCTCTGACTTTGTCAGTAAGTAGGCGAGGAGAGCGTGGTGAGGTTCAGTTAGTTTGTTTGTAAACATCGGAAAATTTGTACGAGCTGAGGGCATTGTTAGTAAACAAACTCTACGTAATCCATAGAAGCCAAATCAAAAAGGCTGAATCGGGAGTTTCTCATATCGTTACAACTCCTATATATACACACCTTGGATATATTGGCAGTTTTACACGAACACCACCTTAGCAGGAGGCCTCAGCCCTAATCCAAACTATGGGAGAACAGAATCAAATTTTTGAGAAGGACGTACGCGATTTTCCGCTACTAATATCGACAAATAAGCCCTGTGGAAAAGCGATACACAGATTTTCGTGTTTTGATTTTTTTGTGTGTTCAGGTGTGCCAAGTGCATTGATATTTGGAAAATGATTTAATATTTTTTTTAATTGCATTGTTATTAAAAAATCGAATAAAGTGTAAGAGCCCCAAATGACCCGACATTTGAAAAAGTTATGCGCTGCAGGCTAAGATAGATCCTCGGGCTAGTAGAAGGTCTCATGCCAAATTTGGGCCAAAATGGATCACGGGAAGGGGTCACTCAACAAGCCTGAAGTTTGTACGGGATTTTGAGACATTTTGTACGGGAGAAATATGAAAAACCAGTTTTTCATGAATAACTTTGGTTTCCTTGGGCCGATTTCTTTTGAAAACGGGTTTTCTTAAAGCTTGAATTATGGAAAATATCGTATCCGAAGACTGCAAAACAATTCGAGTTAAAATTAAAAAGTTGTTAGGCTTCAAAAACAGGCCAACTTTTTTAAGGGTGGTATTCATCACGGTTAATGCTGGGTCGAAATGTTTGAACGTTTCGACACATAAACAATTATGAAAACCACCCTTAAAAAAGTTAGCCGATTTTCGAAGCCTCATAACTTTTTCATTTCAACTTGAATTTTTCATAATTTGAGCTTTAAGAAAACCCGTTTTTAAAAGAAATCGGCCCAAGGAAACCAAAGTTATCCATGAAAAACTGGGTTTTCATGTTTCTCCCGAACAAAATGTCTCAAAATCCCACACAAACTTCAGGCTTGTTGAGCGACCCCTTCCCGTGATCCATTTTGGCCCAAATTTGGTATGAGATCTTCCACTAGGATCAATTTTAGCCTGCAGCGCTTAACATTTTACAGGTTTTGAATTTTCCTTACAAATTTGGGGCAGTCTTGAGTGCGTGCATATATTCATCGTTTTTATTGCAGCAACATTTCTCAGGATACAAAAAAAAAAACAATTCAAAGGTTAAATCATAAAATTTTTAAATGTTATGTATGTATGTATGTTGGTTATCCACCGTGGGTGCACGGATTCACCGCAGTTTCTGCCTAAGTATGTGCTCACGTGCATTCTTAGATTATTATGTTTGGCAAATCTCCAATGCAACGCGTACACCACACCCGGACCCCATGGCTTCGTATGAACTGTTATGGATAAATGTATCGTGTTGATGTACGTTTATTTCGGAAGTATGAGTCAATCAGGTGGGCTAGTTTACTTACAGGTATTCCGGCATCCGTGTATATACCTGGCCAGCTGGCAACTGATTGAACATACTTATTATATAGTCAGTTATATGAGGAAACACATCTTACCTGTCGGCAACTTATGGGATTCGAACCCAAAAGTTTTTCTCGCCGATACCGGGAATCGAACCCAGTACGCCTGGCATACCAGAACCAGACTCGCGCCAGCCTATCCACTAGACCACATCGGCGCTCCATAAAATTTTTAAATGTTATACATTTTTACTCAGTGAAGTCAGTGAATCCAATCGAATTCATTTAAAGAACAAAATTCATCTATGTTATATAAACGTCCAGAATGATTTTAGAATCAGATTTAAAATGAAAAGATAACTTTTTAAGAATTTAAAGGAGGAAATCAGGCGAGTTAACCAATCCATAGCTTGATAATAAAACTAAATACTTAAATTTAAACAAAAATTTGAACAACCAAATTAAAATTCTAAATTTTCACAAACTTTAAAAATGATTATTCGAGAAATTCTAAAAGTATTTTCAGAATTTTTAAAGCAATTTTATTGAACTTACCGTCTATTGATGAAGCTTTGTAAATTAAGAGCTATAAATTATTAAAAAATTATTGAAAATAATAAAAAGCCATAAAAATATGTGATTACGAATTCTAATTTTAAAGTGCTCAAAAATAAAGAGTTCGATTCGTATCTTATTCTTGAACAACTTTTACTATCTCATTCTGTATTTTTAATACAAAAACTTTTAATTCTGATTCAATGGAATATTTTTGCAACCGATTGATTGATTTTTTTTAAATACATTTATCATTTCCAGCTTTTTAACTCTGTCTAAGACATTTCATGAAGAAAACTGATTTTTTTATATTAATTTGACCTTCAACCAGTGCAATTTTCAATTCATTAATATAGAGAATTATTTTTAGCCTTCCTTTGCGGTCAGGGTCAGTGATGTCAACCTTCCAGATTTTTTCTGGATCTTCCAGACTTTTTGGACTTTTGCCAGACATTTTTTTTGTTTTCCAGACTTCCAGATTTTTGCCACTTCTTCCAGACATTTTCAGACTTTTGAGTTTCGACGTGAATTTTCTGACAAAACAGTCAAAATTCAAAATATTCGTTTCAAAATGGCAGAAAATGATTCGAATAAGTAATTGAAGAGTGAGAAATGCCACGAAGATGGTAGTAAAACAGGACGTAAAGCATAAAACGTAGTACCGCCGACATCACCACAATAGTCTCAGGCATTGATAGTGTATATAATGTATGAATATTATGAAGTAATGAGTGTTATTCGCTAAAAACTTTAATATGGCTATCTAGCGACCAAAAACAAAAAAAAAGGTCATCACCTATAAAGTTTGCTATCCAGACTTTTCCACACTTTTCCAGACATTTTTTCAAAATCTTCCAGACATTTCTGAAAAACAGTTGGCATCACTGGTCAGGGTCTATATTAAGGTTGCCAGATTGTCCGGTTTTATATTTTTAATACAACATTTTGGAACAGTTCGACCCGGCCCGGTAGCCTAGATTTCATTGTAAACAACCCGTATTTTCTCGCATTTATGCACTTTATTTGGAAAATCAAAAAACTATTGTGTTGTGTTTTTTGTTGAATTTAAAGCAAACCTTTTTGAGCAAGTTTAGCGAAAAAAATCATCAAAGTTTTTTCGGGAGCCGAAAATACCATTTAAAATCTGTCGATAAGTTTTGATGAAAACTTTTGAT
Organism: Uranotaenia lowii; assembly: GCF_029784155.1. Taxonomy (NCBI): domain Eukaryota; kingdom Metazoa; phylum Arthropoda; class Insecta; order Diptera; family Culicidae; genus Uranotaenia; species Uranotaenia lowii. Next base: position 118,434,416 of record NC_073693.1, on the reverse strand, counting down.
TTCAAGTTTTTTTGTTGATTAATTTCTGAGTTTTGACAAAATTTACTCGGGTATTACCTGGATTTTTGGTCCTCAGTTTTGAATTAAATGCTCAGATTTTTCCAGGTTTTTATATAAAATAGCCGGGATTCAACTGACCCGAATACCTACATGTTGAAACAGTTCTGACAACCTTATTCTTTATGACCTGAACTGTACCTTCATGATGCACATTTTCCGGAACGGTTGAAGCTAGTTTATATGAGTTTTTTTTTAATATTCCTTAAATGAGATGGCCTTCAATTATCAATTTCTTCAGATTTTTGAACAGGTTTGCCAGACTCACCTAGCAAAAAAACTGAACAATTAGCTGGTTAAGGTCATATAGACCCGGATTACTGTTTTGAATATAAAATCAAAACTACAAAACCGTTTTTTTTAAATTGTATTATCAATTTCTTCAGATTTTTGAACAGGTTTGCCAGACTCACCTAGCAAAAAAACTGAACAATTAGCTGGTTAAGGTCATATAGACCCGGATTACTGTTTTGAATATAAAATCAAAACTACAAAACCGTTTTTTTTAAATTGTATTAGGCTGGAACAAATATCAATTTCTTCTTTTGTCACCCCCCGAAATTTCGAATGTCGAAATTTCCAAAAACCCGAAGGGGGGAAAAATAAAGTTTGAAGTATTTTATGTTAATTTCGACAAAAAATTCAAATATCCGCAAGATTGCAAGATTAAAATACAAGTTTTGGAAGATTCGAGTTTATCCACCTTTTCTAATCTTGATGTTTTTTAATTATTCGATAAAAAAAACTCGATTTATAGGTTTTGTGCAATGATATAGTATGCAATTTAGTTGCATACAAGCTTTCGTGCGGTTTATTCCAATTTATTTGTTTTTCGCATTATTTTTTTTATTGTCCCCTCCTTGCGATGTTCCAACTCCGAGTGACAAAAGAAGGATTTGAAATTTTTTCCGGCCTTATTTAAAAGTTGTTAATATTATTAAATATTTTTGGCTTTTTCGGTCTTTTCAGTATATCAAACAAATGTCTGCTATCAGATGCTATCAAAACATATTTTGGTTTTGTTTTTATGGGCTTTAGAGTCCTACATTAAAGTAAAAAAGGTCCTTCGATATTGGGTGTTTTGTAACAAACATAACCCGTTTTTCTGAAAACGTTTTGAAACTTTCTAGATTAAAAATTTATAAGATTTTAGATAGATTTGGAACATATATTTCAACAGTAAAAGTACTTGATTTTACAGACCACAGCTGGTTTTTTGAAAAGTTTCCTTAAAATGTTTAAACAATGAATTAATAACAATAATTTTATTAAGGTTCTCAATTCAGGAATTTTTGTTGTTCAAATAATTTTTCTATTAAATTACACTTATTTCTAGTTGAAAGTGATAGATTTATTTAGAATTTGAATACTTAATGGTAGAATTTTTACATTTTGAGAACCAAATGTGAGGTATTTTGATTTTTGTGTTATGCTTTTCGTAACATTACGCTAAACTATTCGGAAACGTTGTATTTATTTATCAAGAAATATTATTAGAAATGGAAAATGACCCATTAAGGAACTAGAGAATTATTAGGTCAATTTTATGTTGAAACAAGGCACGGCAAACTCCAGAAATCCAGAAAAATCACTAAAAAAAAGGATTTAGTTAAATTTTAAGGAATTTTAATGTTTTGACAAAACACATATTTTTTCAAACCCAATTTTATGAATATTAATTTATTATTCAGTAAAAAAAATTGTTTTCAAAATGATAATTTCTGATTTTTCAGTTTTTCTAAAATTTCCATTTAAGGCGTATGACATAAGAAACTGACAACCTTTTGGATTGAATGAAATTTTGAATCAGCTAAAATTCATCTGTCATTGATAAGCTTCGTTTTTCGAAACGGGATGGTCACGATCTTTGTTCAAAAATGCTATCTTTTTTGACCATTTGGTTTTTTTGGCTAAACTTTCAGACGCCACCAAAATTTCTATTTTTTTCTTCATAAATAGACGGTGATTAGGGAGACGTTTTCAAAATGGTATAATTTATGAAAATCGGTTCAGTAGTTTTGGTTATACAGCCAAAATAGTAATCCGGGTCTTCATGACTCTAGCCGGCTAATTGTTCTTTTTTTTTTAACCGTAAAGAGATGTTAATCAAATTCACTTTAATTCGAATCGAATTTCAATTTTTTAAATGAAAAATACAACTAGGTATTTTTTTTCATTCGATATTTATTGTTCATTGTAAGATTCTTCAACAAAGTTTTTGAATAGCACGAACATTTTTGAAAGCTAGTCTTAATATTTATTGACTCAATCTTAATATTTTGAACCATGACTGCCAAAAATTCATGATCACATGCATATTTAATAATTTTTCAATGCCTTTGTTATTCTTTATGTAGAACTTGATTGTGAATCAAGTTTGAATTTATAAATTACAACAGAAATTAAATACATACATTGAGTCCGATTGAGTTAATTTCAATGAACCTAGATCGAAAACTTCCAAAATTTACACTGAGGAGCCAAATTTGAAGATGGAATATTTCAAATCGTCTTCAAAACACTGGGGTTTGAATCAGAGAAGCTTTGTTGATCCAAGCCCATGATGGTAAAAATTTGAAATCAGACAGCAGCACAAATCAATTCAAATTTAAATAATTTAGAAAAATTAATTTATTTTTTATAGACATTAAACAGTTTTTTTAACAGAGTATAAATTCAACTTCTCCCTTAGACTTTCTGAAACATCGAATCTTTTTCTAATTGATTTTTATTACATATTTTATTTTTAATAAGAAAAAGTTAAGATAAATCAAATCTTCCATTAAGTTTGGCTTCATAAATATTTGGATTTATTTATTTAAATAAATTAACCATAGAGAAAAATTTTCTTTTAAATCTTCGGAAAATATTGAAAGTTGTCAATACCAAAAACAAGAAGAAAATTTAAAGGACCAAAGCTTTTCAAACATTGCATGAAGAAATCTTGAATGAAATTAAATAAAACAAATTAAATTTGAATAAAAAAAATAGTTTTACTTGAACCCACTAACGGATTTAAAGAAGTCGTTTGTTTCATTTAATAATTTCATTGCATATCAAATCATTTCAAGAATAGAAAATTTTAGAATTAATTTAAGGTTTGATAATATTTGAAATAAAGAGGTATTTAAAATATACATTTTTCAATATAGCTGGGGAATCAATAATTATCAGTAGATATAACCTAATCAATAAGAATAAGAGCAAAAACATCCAATGAAAAAAAGTTAATTCTCAATTCTGAAAAAATAATTTGTGAGCATACAGAATAAGTAAACTACGGTAAAAAAGGCAACATATGAAAATTCAAAATCAAGGAAAAACATAATTCAAGTTCATACTCATAACTAGCAACCACTTGAATGCCTAACACCAGAATTCCGAGTGAAAATTACACAAGATGTGAATTTAAATTCTGATTTTTTTTTAAATTTCGATCATAAATCTCAATTCTATTTGTAAATTTTGAGTCTTTACTTTATTTTCAATTCAAATTCTAATGTCTGGTTACGAATTTTGATCTCTTAAATTTAGTTTTGGTTATAAAATCATTCCTTTATTCTGATTAAATTAAGTTGTTTCTTTAAGGTTTAAGGTCCATTTGAAATAGAAAATCCTCTTTATTATAATAATAAAAATTTTTGGAAAGTCTAAAAAACACTTGTAAACCAAGGTTTCTCATAGTTATTTGAACGATCAATTTAGACAAAAATGTCATTCAAAAATCGACATCGACCAAAACTTCATTTTCGAGCAAAAAATAAACTAAGCCTCTGCTCAACAGTTTCGAATGAAATTGTTTTAATTAAAATACATTATAAGTAAAAAAACACAAAGTACTCAAATATGGAATAAACATTTAAATACAACGCAAAGAATTAAACAACTCATTAAAAAAATAAGATATGTAAAAATAATAAACATTCAAAAAAAGAAATTAATAAATAAAATGACCCACATGATGATACATCAAATAAAATAACGCCAGTTTTTTTTTACGTACAGAATTTAAACCAACATTCGGAAAAAAGAGTAAATTCAAGTAACTACTTAAACAAAACCTACACCTACAAATTGTTTTTAGGATAGTTTATCAAGATTAAAACCTTTCAAATACGTACACCCACCAACAATGATTTCCGTCTCAAAAGCCACTCAAGAATACATCAATTTTTGTTGGCCATTAGGATAGGGTTAAAACAGCAATATGACTCAAAAAAAAAACATCTGAACAGGTGTATGGCACCTGATGTTTCTCAGTCCCATCATTAGCCGTACCTCACCATAAGCTTATCTTGATTGCCAGATAGGGAAAGAAAAATCTCGTTCGGTTTGCTGTGAACAGCCATCTGGAAAATCGATACCAAGTCTTTTTTCCGGTCCTAAATAGAGATAAATGCGTTCAGGGGTCAAGCAGCAAGCTGAAGGGGAGATATTGTAGCTTAGCTAGATTACCTGTCGGAGGCTCTCTTAGGGGGTGGCGCGTTAATCTTGTAAATTAGAAGAAATTAGTAGAATCACCTGTAAGGTTTATCCGAGCGATTTTCCTCTTACTGAATCATGAGCATGCCGGTTCGATTTTTTTCAAACAAATTGAAGTGATTTTTATGAATGTCTTTCAGAAAAATCTGTGAAAATATTATGTTTTTGTTCTCTTTTTAAATTCTTTATTATTGCTTGATTTGGATTGAATTTTTCAAACTGTAAAAGTAAATCATACTGGTTTTAATTAGGTTTTTTTATATTCATTTTGATTATTTTTCCAAAACTTATTTCAATGTATTTGTCGATTGTGTCTGTAATGCAATTATAATTATTTAGAATGAATCATTTTTAGTTCAAACCCGTAAAACCACCTGCTTCCGAATCCTATGACAGTACATAACGATTAAAAAAAACCTACTAAACCAAGAATGCATAAAATAATTAGTCGTTTCTCATATTTTTTTACAAACTTTTAAACGCTTCATGGATATTATTTTACGTAGCCGGTAAGTGTTACTCCGCTTCATTCCCTTCTCTCTCTATCTCTGTCTATATCCTGCAGCAGAACTCCCATATAGCCGGGGGAGACTTTTTCTTGCACAGCAACAGCAAGGTTTTAATTCCATGAAACAATGCAGAACACATGAGATCCAAATAACTATAAATTCCACTGGAGCCCTACAGCAGTCCACTTACTTCCCTACTGTCTCCACCACAAAGTTCATCCTCCCTCTGTCTAGCAAAAAGTCCTTTCCTCTATGGTGGAATGCAACCGAACTCTTTTCTAGGTCAAACTTTAACTCCCACGTGCATACCTTGCAAGGTAAAAAAATTTACTTGCACCTTACCCGTTCGTTGGACACACAAAAATGCACAACAACAAAAGAACTACACAAAAAACTATCTAACATAATTTTTCCAAAGGTTTTAAACGTTTAGAATGAATCATAATCTCCCTAATGGTTGTCAGGGTTATTTAAATGGGGATGGTGTCCTTTTGTAAATTTAACAGAAACAAACATTCAACCCCTTTTCAAATGGACTTTTTCTACGGACTTATCTTCATGAAAGCTCTACTTAATTTGTCAAGATTAACAGGGATCTACATAAACTTGGTTTGCTTGAGATTGCAGAGTGTACATATGCTCTGAGCAAATCAAAAGGATACCAAATATCACGAAATTACTGAGTGCTGGCTTAATTTGTCGTATCATCTTTATGCTGCCAAATCTAAATGAAACTGAAACTTTTTTTGTCTGAAAAAAAAGAGTTTTGCAATAAACACTCAAAAACGCAATAGACTACCACATAAGTTTTGATAACAAGTAGGTCGACTTTTTAACGCACGTCTTAACATTTGCTGGATACTGAAAAAAAAAAAAGTACCTAGAGAACGTCCTTCAGTGAAAGAAAAAGCTTATTTTATAATACGTTCTGATAAATTCTAACTCAAAATTCAAAGTTTTGAAATCACTTCATGATCTTTGAGGTTAAAATCAAATGATATTTTTTCAAATTTTCTCGAAGTTCATACTCAAGAAAAATTAGCTAAAATTTTCAAAATGTAATTTGATATCAAAAGAAAATCCCAAAATTTCCACCTAAAGACATAAAGCTTAGTTCTTTTAGAAATGGGACACTTTCTTTTGCTAATAGCTCGTTTACTAGTAATCGGACATTCAAAATTTTAACAGCATTTTGTTGCCTGTAAAAAGAATTATCCGACCTATTTTTTTCAAAATTTTGAATTTACGTGTCTTTGAGATATTTACGATGCAAGAGAAAAAGAAAAAAATAATTTTGCACAATTTCCCTCAAAATCTATCATTATCAAATTACTAGCTGGCAAAACCGTTGATTATTCAAAGAATTACTGTGTGTGAGAGGTTGAAAAGTATGCAAACACTGTCCGAAATGTCCACAAAGTTCAAATTAAGCATTGGAGTGAAGCACATGATCGGCAACTACGGTTAAGCATCATCAGGGAAGTCAAGTCTCATACCAGCATTTTTAATTTTCAATAAGCGAAAAACTAAGGGTAGATCGTTGAAAAGTCCAAAAATTTTTACTCCGATAAGTTGAAAGAGTTGCCTAGTATAAGTAATTCAAATCTAACCTAAAACAACTATTTATTGCCAGTTACAGAGCTCGTAAGCTGTATAGCCGGTACCGAGGCTTTGGAACAGATGATTTCTGATGAATGACAAAACTTATGAAATACCCTATTTTAAACAAATTCCAGCGTTTGAATCCTTTGCCATGTCAGCTCATGGCAAGGTCCCGAGTATATTAAAGTATGTATTTGCTGGTTATTTTGTATAAAATTTAAGAATTTACCAAAATTCTGCTCCTGTGGAAAAAACCTACAATTTCCAAAACAAAAACTTTGGTTTTCACTGTTTTTAAAAGCCTAAAAAGAGTAATCTTGTATGTACCCTACGCAACCCACGATGTTGTTATTGATGTTATACTGATTATACTTTAAGTTCAATCTCATGATGGTTTTACTTCGTTATTGTCAGATTTTGCATGCAGAAATTCCATTAAAAATGCTATGAAAAGAGGCTCAAAAATAATCAAATTAGCTAATTTTGAAACAGCTGTATCCACTATATTGCCTTCCGTTTCTTTTAAAAGAGAATTATTAAACCGAAAGTAGCTGAAATTGAAGGGGGAGGATGTAGCCACCTAAAATACAGATTAGACGAAGTATAAGTTTGAAAAACTGACCGATATCATGACTGAAAAAAGTGTGCGCCTGCCGATGAGAGGTACCAAGAATAAAGTTGAACTTTTTCTTACAAAAAATGAAAAATATTTTTTTCAATTTTTTTTCCTGAATTATCATAAAATAACCTTCATTTCCTCCATAGAAAGTATTTTGGTCAAAGTAATGGTTTTTGAGATACACGCATTCGTAACTGTCCCATTTCTAAAAGAACTAAGCTTTAGAAGTGAGTCTTTTATTTCATGAAAAGTCTATCAAAAAATTGTGTCTACTTGTAGTCTTGCGAATAGATTTTTTGTTAGAGTTCAAGATTTGAACGGTGTTTTCAACTGTTTTTTTTTTTTCTTCGAAAGAAACAAACACAGAACCTCAAATGTCAAATGTCACATATCTCATAACTAAGTTTAAGCATTGTTTACGCTTCCCGTGAAAATGAACGTGAAAAAATCTTATTTTGTCAATAACTTAAAAAACGTATCACAACTAGTATTTGTAACATGGTGGAATCGATGGGGAATGCTTGAAAAATGAAAATCCAACTGGCCTTGTTGTTCAAAAACCATCTAGAACTGTTTTTATTTCGATTTTCCCGGTTTTTATCACGGAGTTTTCATCATGGCGGGGGAATCGTTTGATTTCCATCTTTCAACCATTCCCCATCGATTCGACTAAGTTAAAAAATCTAATTTAGTCGGGTTGTTGAGTTATTGACGAAATAAGATTTTTTAACGTTCATTTTCACGAAAAGTGTAACTGGGCTTTTAAGCGTAAATTTTTCGATGATATGATCATGATGAGTTAAGTAAGGTGGTCTCAAATGCTCAATTGCACGGTCAGCCATATTAATCAATGTTTTGACAGCTGGCTGAATTTTGTACGTAAAAGAGAGCTATGTGTTTGAGATTAAAAAATTATCAGAGTAAAAAAGTGTGTTTATGTCTGTGCACAAGCGAAGACCACTAATTTGGTACAGAAAAAGGAATAGCGATGAGTGTGAGCGGTGGAGGAATGCATTTTGTGGATTTCGAGATTAAAAATATATTATCCTTGAAATAGGTTGATTAGGACAGTTTTTGTATCAAATATTTTTGTTAAATTTTACTTTATCAGCACAACATATGGTTTGAATGGTGGAACTAGGACCTTGTTAGTTCACCCAAAATTTTGCCGTTACTCCAATTATGAGTTCTCAACATTTCAACGCCATTGGCAAAAGATGTCAACGCCTGCGGTGGTGATCCAATTTAAGACCGCCGGCATTAACCTCCCAGCACAACCGCATTGTGTATCGCTGAAGGAAACAAAATAAAAACGTATTGATCAGGTGGTACACTGGCTAAGCTGTCGAATGGGAAAGATGAAGATACAAAATTGATGTGGGATCGATTCTCACCGACGGCAATTGTTTTTTTTTTTTGTTCCCGGGATGAATAACCCATCAGGATACAAATTCAATACAACATTTTTCATGATTGGTATGAATGTTTGTAAAGAACCACTACATTCCTTCATAGTTTTGCCCGAGAGTTCGAGTCTTTATGCCAGTGACGCGAAAGCAAAATATTAAAGCATGGATCACTACAAATCTGGACGCGTTAAATAGGGTCTATCTCGGAGCTATGTAAACGAAATAAAAATGTTTTGTGCTCAAATTGTAGGGTTTTAACAGCACTTTTAAGGAAAAATAATAAAAAATTATTCCGATGTTGTTTTGATGAAGTTTCGTACTTTTCGTCGAGAACCACTCATCTAAGTTTGGACCAGTGTTCCGAATATCACTCAATTCTCATGAGAGACACTGAAACGTTTTCAACAGCGAAAGCAAAACCTAAATTGTCGGTTGGTTTATCTCCCAGTGGGGCAAAGATTGTGTTCGACAGCGCTGCTTCGAGAATCAAAGGAATAAAATTTGAAAGAGAGACGTTTCTTCTCCAGTTGGAATTCTCAACTGAGTGAGGAGCTACCTAATTTTCAGTTTTTTTTTTCAGTCAATAACTTTTCTTGCTCAATCACTCACTCACTTACTCGTTTACTGATCGATGATCCAATGCTGTCTGCCTGATACATCTTGCTTTGTTGTTGCTGTTGTTGGGGAGGATTAAAATAGTCATACAAACACGCAGGCAGTACGTATGAACATATGTTTCTGCCGCTTTGCCAGAAAGTACGCAGGCAGTATGAACCGATGCAAGGCCGCATTGATTGAGTTTGAGTGAGTGAGTGAGTGGATTTTCGAATTGGATCTTGTATCAGTCAGTGTCTCAATCACTTCTGATACACCAGGTAGTGAGCTTGAGAGATCGACTTAGATACGAGTCCGCTCTCGCTTTTGAATCTTGTTTACATTGACTTCGCATTGTCGCTCTGCCGATTCTCTAGGGAACAACAGGCAGCAGCAATCGGCTTTGAATGTTTCCAACTAGAAACCTATCATGAGCGTTTCTTCCGAGTGATTTTCGGAAGACTGGTTTGGACACCCTATTCACTGACCTCAGCGGCCATTCACTGCCCTCAGCGCCCATATTGTTCTACAATCTCTTCGTCTCTGTTGCATCCCGAGTCGTCCTACCATTCTTCTTCATTTTCTGATTAACAATTGCTCAACATTTTTCGATAGGGCGGAATTGAGGGCAGTTGGGTGGGTTGACGTCCTTTTCGACAAAATCCACCAGTTGGCCCGATTCCACTGTAGTACCTCTTCGATGTAGTGGCAGCTAGCTAAATCTAGCAAAAATTTAACTTGTTCTTTGTGAGATCTAACAAAAGGAAAAAAACATTTTTCAGGCACTCCTCCTAATACATTTCGGAGTCCATGGTCTTGTTTTTCACAAAAAACCGGGGTTTTTCGGCCGCAGCTCCAAATATCTTGCCAGATCAAACACTTTTCTGCAAAGTTATTCGCAAAAACGAATTTGAACTTGATGGGGACATCGCTCCGACCAGTGGCTTTGTAAAATTTTTGGTCAGGAAGCCTCCTCAAATCAGATTTCGCAATTTTTGAACCAGACCACATGTAACTTTTTTGGAACAAAACGAATCGTAATAAAATTTTCAGCACTGATAGAAGAAACATTTCCGAACAAAGAACTGTCAAAAAATTCCAGATCCGACAACTAGGAGCGCTATGGTATAATAAACAGTGCGTCCAGATTTCTGGTGATCCATGCTTTATATTAGGTGCAATGCACACTTCAGCGCATTTTCGGCACATAGTTAGCTCCGATTGACATTGAAATTCTGCAACCACTTCTTATGGTTTCGTCAATAGTAAGTTGAAAAGATTTTCATCATACATTTGTAACACTTGTTTTTGTTCACCCAGTGGAGTGGGATGAAAAGGGGGCTTATTTAAGTGACCATTCTATGAAACTTTCAGATGCTTGTGCGATTAGTTTTCATGATCTGTATTCCACAACATGTTTTGGTAAAACGAAGCGGTTTGAAATATATTTTTTTTTAAGTCATGTTCGAAATTTTGTTTGCCATTTGCCAAATTTGCAGATCTGGTACATCACTATTTGCTGTTTTTACAAACAACACCATGATATGAAATTTAGTAAATATTTCATGCTAAAAATGATTTCATTTTCAAAAAATTTCCGAAAACAAAGAGTAAATTTATTTTTTTATATTATTTCCTTATTGTTTTAGATCTTTAGATACTCGATTCATTAAATTTTTTTAAAATTTTGTCCCGATAAGAGCCATGTACCTTATCACGGCCCTTATTACTATAACGTAAAAACACTATTCTGACACGTAACTGTATGCCAATCTTACAAAAATAAATATAGTGAAGCAAGCAACATTTCTTTTAATTAAATGGCTCAAATGGATTATCATTGATGCATTTAAAGGATGTACCATTAGACTGAGTCGATTTGGGGTCATTTTTTGAATTTCTCAAACCCTGGGGTCTTAAATGCTTCGTTTCAAAACTCATCCATTATTTTTTGCAGAATTATAAAGTAACGTTTACATGACTAAATTTAAAAAAATTGTAGATTTGTAGGGAAAATGGAATATTGTGTACTAAAAAATCAACATCATTTTTGTTTTTTTTTCTGTGGAACGGAGCTTGTGCTTATGGTTTTTGTGTCAATTTTTGAAATCTCCGCTTAACAACATTCTTATCTAAAAAAAATAGCTATTTAATAAGGGTATGTCTTTTGGCATTGATAAACAATAAATTCAATTGACATCACTGCTGGGTGCCTAGCGAGGTATTGCATGCCTACTTTTCATGCAATGCTTTGCGAGGCAAAAGAAGTGATGCCAATTGAATTTATTGTTTATCAATGGCAAAAAGTAAACCCCTCTTAAACAGCTAATAACTTTTTTGCCTAATAAGATACGAAGGTACGGTCTTGGCATATTGGCACAAAAACCATAAGCAGACTCGGTTCCACAGAAGAAACAAAAATAATGTTGATTTTTCAAAATATTCAATTTTCTCATACAAACCTAAAAGTTTGAATTCCCTCCTGTAAACGTTACTTGGAAATTCTGCAAAAGTCATGGATGAGTTATGAGCCAAAACGAAGCTTTTTAGACCCCAGGGTTCGAGCTATTCGAAAATGATCCCAAATCGACTCAGTCTAGTTTAGCATATCAAATTGCAACTCTTTGCTAATGTTGGGGAAAATAATCTATAGGATATTTTTTCTTGAAAATTAGCGTAAAGGTAGCTGAAAATGTATATTTTCTAAAATATGTTTTTATTTTTGCTGTATTTTAAAAGTTAAAAAAATTAGAGTCACTGAAAAAAAAATTGAGCATAAAGATAAAAAACTAAATTCATTTTTATCCTTTAAATGGAAGGCTTTCCTGATGGATACTTAGAAAATCAAAAATTTAATATTATAGAAAATATCCGAAAACTACGATAAGAAATTTAAATTGTAGTTCTTCTCCATAATATTACATTTAGATTGAGCACGAGAAAGTTTTCAGATTTCTAAACAACAAAACAAGAACGCAACATAGATAATTGAGAAGGTCTATACTTATTAATATTAGGGGAGAGTGGGGTAAAATAGGCTACTCTCAATACCTCAGCTGTATGTTGAAATAAAAATCTCAATCCAACTGACATCGTCTACGCTTTGCGTAAGCATGTTTTTCTATATGTTGTTGACTTATGTACGTATCACATGCTTCTATTATCTTACTAGCATAATTACTTACATAATTAAACAAGCATCCTCAAAATTGCATCCGTGGGAGACCTAAAGTACAAAACAAAAAAAAACTCATACGATTATTATCTTAGTTTTGTGACAAAAATGACAAAAATGACAAAAAATGACAAAAATGACAAAAATGACAAAAATGACAAAAATGACAAAAATGACAAAAATGACAAAAATGACAAAAATGACAAAAATGACAAAAATGACAAAAATGACAAAAATGACAAAAATGACAAAAATGACAAAAATGACAAAAATGACAAAAATGACAAAAATGACAAAAATGACAAAAATGACAAAAATGACAAAAATGACAAAAATGACAAAAATGACAAAAATGACAAAAATGACAAAAATGACAAAAATGACAAAATGACAAAAATGACAAAAATGACAAAAATGACAAAAATGACAAAAATGACAAAAATGACAAAAATGACAAAAATGACAAAAATGACAAAAATGACAAAAATGACAAAAATGACAAAAATGACAAAAATGACAAAAATGACAAAAATGACAAAAATGACAAAAATGACAAAAATGACAAAAATGACAAAAATGACAAAAATGACAAAAATGACAAAAATGACAAAAATGACAAAAATGACAAAAATGACAAAAATGACAAAAATGACAAAAATGACAAAAATGACAAAAATGACAAAAATGACAAAAATGACAAAAATGACAAAAATGACAAAAATGACAAAAATGACAAAAATGACAAAAATGACAAAAATGACAAAAATGACAAAAATGACAAAAATGACAAAAATGACAAAAATGACAAAAATGACAAAAATGACAAAAATGACAAAAATGACAAAAATGACAAAAATGACAAAAATGACAAAAATGACAAAAATGACAAAAATGACAAAAATGACAAAAATGACAAAAATGACAAAAATGACAAAAATGACAAAAATGACAAAAATGACAAAAATGACAAAAATGACAAAAATGACAAAAATGACAAAAATGACAAAAATGACAAAAATGACAAAAATGACAAAAATGACAAAAATGACAAAAATGACAAAAATGACAAAAATGACAAAAATGACAAAAATGACAAAAATGACAAAAATGACAAAAATGACAAAAATGACAAAAATGACAAAAATGACAAAAATGACAAAAATGACAAAAATGACAAAAATGACAAAAATGACAAAAATGACAAAAATGACAAAAATGACAAAAATGACAAAAATGACAAAAATGACAAAAATGACAAAAATGACAAAAATGACAAAAATGACAAAAATGACAAAAATGACAAAAATGACAAAAATGACAAAAATGACAAAAATGACAAAAATGACAAAAATGACAAAAATGACAAAAATGACAAAAATGACAAAAATGACAAAAATGACAAAAATGACAAAAATGACAAAAATGACAAAAATGACAAAAATGACAAAAATGACAAAAATGACAAAAATGACAAAAATGACAAAAATGACAAAAATGACAAAAATGACAAAAATGACAAAAATGACAAAAATGACAAAAATGACAAAAATGACAAAAATGACAAAAATGACAAAAATGACAAAAATGACAAAAATGACAAAAATGACAAAAATGACAAAAATGACAAAAATGACAAAAATGACAAAAATGACAAAAATGACAAAAATGACAAAAATGACAAAAATGACAAAAATGACAAAAATGACAAAAATGACAAAAATGACAAAAATGACAAAAATGACAAAAATGACAAAAATGACAAAAATGACAAAAATGACAAAAATGACAAAAATGACAAAAATGACAAAAATGACAAAAATGACAAAAATGACAAAAATGACAAAAATGACAAAAATGACAAAAATGACAAAAATGACAAAAATGACAAAAATGACAAAAATGACAAAAATGACAAAAATGACAAAAATGACAAAAATGACAAAAATGACAAAAATGACAAAAATGACAAAAATGACAAAAATGACAAAAATGACAAAAATGACAAAAATGACAAAAATGACAAAAATGACAAAAATGACAAAAATGACAAAAATGACAAAAATGACAAAAATGACAAAAATGACAAAAATGACAAAAATGACAAAAATGACAAAAATGACAAAAATGACAAAAATGACAAAAATGACAAAAATGACAAAAATGACAAAAATGACAAAAATGACAAAAATGACAAAAATGACAAAAATGACAAAAATGACAAAAATGACAAAAATGACAAAAATGACAAAAATGACAAAAATGACAAAAATGACAAAAATGACAAAAATGACAAAAATGACAAAAATGACAAAAATGACAAAAATGACAAAAATGACAAAAATGACAAAAATGACAAAAATGACAAAAATGACAAAAATGACAAAAATGACAAAAATGACAAAAATGACAAAAATGACAAAAATGACAAAAATGACAAAAATGACAAAAATGACAAAAATGACAAAAATGACAAAAATGACAAAAATGACAAAAATGACAAAAATGACAAAAATGACAAAAATGACAAAAATGACAAAAATGACAAAAATGACAAAAATGACAAAAATGACAAAAATGACAAAAATGACAAAAATGACAAAAATGACAAAAATGACAAAAATGACAAAAATGACAAAAATGACAAAAATGACAAAAATGACAAAAATGACAAAAATGACAAAAATGACAAAAATGACAAAAATGACAAAAATGACAAAAATGACAAAAATGACAAAAATGACAAAAATGACAAAAATGACAAAAATGACAAAAATGACAAAAATGACAAAAATGACAAAAATGACAAAAATGACAAAAATGACAAAAATGACAAAAATGACAAAAATGACAAAAATGACAAAAATGACAAAAATGACAAAAATGACAAAAATGACAAAAATGACAAAAATGACAAAAATGACAAAAATGACAAAAATGACAAAAATGACAAAAATGACAAAAATGACAAAAATGACAAAAATGACAAAAATGACAAAAATGACAAAAATGACAAAAATGACAAAAATGACAAAAATGACAAAAATGACAAAAATGACAAAAATGACAAAAATGACAAAAATGACAAAAATGACAAAAATGACAAAAATGACAAAAATGACAAAAATGACAAAAATGACAAAAATGACAAAAATGACAAAAATGACAAAAATGACAAAAATGACAAAAATGACAAAAATGACAAAAATGACAAAAATGACAAAAATGACAAAAATGACAAAAATGACAAAAATGACAAAAATGACAAAAATGACAAAAATGACAAAAATGACAAAAATGACAAAAATGACAAAAATGACAAAAATGACAAAAATGACAAAAATGACAAAAATGACAAAAATGACAAAAATGACAAAAATGACAAAAATGACAAAAATGACAAAAATGACAAAAATGACAAAAATGACAAAAATGACAAAAATGACAAAAATGACAAAAATGACAAAAATGACAAAAATGACAAAAATGACAAAAATGACAAAAATGACAAAAATGACAAAAATGACAAAAATGACAAAAATGACAAAAATGACAAAAATGACAAAAATGACAAAAATGACAAAAATGACAAAAATGACAAAAATGACAAAAATGACAAAAATGACAAAAATGACAAAAATGACAAAAATGACAAAAATGACAAAAATGACAAAAATGACAAAAATGACAAAAATGACAAAAATGACAAAAATGACAAAAATGACAAAAATGACAAAAATGACAAAAATGACAAAAATGACAAAAATGACAAAAATGACAAAAATGACAAAAATGACAAAAATGACAAAAATGACAAAAATGACAAAAATGACAAAAATGACAAAAATGACAAAAATGACAAAAATGACAAAAATGACAAAAATGACAAAAATGACAAAAATGACAAAAATGACAAAAATGACAAAAATGACAAAAATGACAAAAATGACAAAAATGACAAAAATGACAAAAATGACAAAAATGACAAAAATGACAAAAATGACAAAAATGACAAAAATGACAAAAATGACAAAAATGACAAAAATGACAAAAATGACAAAAATGACAAAAATGACAAAAATGACAAAAATGACAAAAATGACAAAAATGACAAAAATGACAAAAATGACAAAAATGACAAAAATGACAAAAATGACAAAAATGACAAAAATGACAAAAATGACAAAAATGACAAAAATGACAAAAATGACAAAAATGACACAAATGACAAAAATGACAAAAATGACAAAAATGACAAAAATGACAAAAATGACAAAAATGACAAAAATGACAAAAATGACAAAAATGACAAAAATGACAAAAATGACAAAAATGACAAAAATGACAAAAATGACAAAAATGACAAAAATGACAAAAATGACAAAAATGACAAAAATGACAAAAATGACAAAAATGACAAAAATGACAAAAATGACAAAAATGACAAAAATGACAAAAATGACAAAAATGACAAAAATGACAAAAATGACAAAAATGACAAAAATGACAAAAATGACAAAAATGACAAAAATGACAAAAATGACAAAAATGACAAAAATGACAAAAATGACAAAAATGACAAAAATGACAAAAACGACAAAAATGACAAAAATGACAAAAATGACAAAAATGACAAAAATGACAAAAATGACAAAAATGACAAAAATGACAAAAATGACAAATATGACAAATATGACATAAATGACAAATGTGGATTCATGTGGAAAAGAAATTATTGATGAAATATCAATAAGTCACACAAACGCAACCAATTTGCAAATCATTGCTTGTGGGTAGTCATGGGCCTCATATTAGGGTATCTTGGGCCACATATATATTGGTGTTTTTATACACATTCAGAACTAAAAATACGTCATTATTATCTGAAAAGTTTTTTTATGCCAAATGAAGAGTTATGAAAAATATTTTGTCCATCTTACTGGAACGTTCGGGAGGCAGGTTTTAGGAACTATTCGATTATACTCAACTCTCTTTTTTATTTCCTCACCTGAAATTGCTTTAGAATAACAAAATGTTTTTGAAATA
This sequence comes from Uranotaenia lowii, assembly GCF_029784155.1. NCBI lineage: Eukaryota > Metazoa > Arthropoda > Insecta > Diptera > Culicidae > Uranotaenia > Uranotaenia lowii. The sequence continues at coordinate 118,416,926 of NC_073693.1, read as the reverse complement.
TCAGTTTTGGGTCAACTCATAAACTTTGTACGTTATCTAGTCAATTTGAGTTTGGTAGCCCACGTTTCCCCACAGTTTTTCAAAATAAAAAAAATCCTTTTTTTATAACAGTCAGAACATGGAAAATTAATGTATTTAAAGAAAAAAAATGCATTACCCACGTTTCCCCACAGTTTTTCAAAATAAAAAAAATCCTTTTTTTATAACAGTCAGAACATGGAAAATTAATGTATTTAAAGAAAAAAAATGCATTATGATATTTTAAAAATGAAGAAAAACTGTCCTTTATTTCATTTTCCTTTTATCTTTCATAATAAAGACGTTTGAAGCAAAGAAAAAAAGTGGTCCATGATACCCAACTCTCCCCTCATATATTTGAGACTATAGTTAAAGTTAATTACTCTTGCATGGTCCGTCCAATTTGCAAGCAATTTATTTGTCGTTGTGTTACTCTTCGTGCGAAGTAAAACACAAAGAAGCGATAATTTCGAAAATGTTTTTGAGGAATTTGATAATCAATTTTTAGTTTTTTAATTGGTTTGAGTTTTATTTTCTGGTGTGATTGTCGTAACATTGTGAAATTATATTCTGAATCTGATTGTTATTCTTAAAAAATATCCTGAATCGGGCTTCGAGATATAGAAATTGCATCCTTATTTGAACGTTCTGTAAAAACTAGATTATCAGTTCGATCTTTAATTTAAATTTGAAGGATATTTCCAAAATTGTGTTCTTTATTTTTTTTTTTTGATATTTTTTCTAATTGTTCATATTTGAGTGTTCATATCCATAAAATTGTATGTGCTCAATAAATATAGGCAGCCATTCGTTGTCTAAAGGATAACGTTCAAGTCTTTGGCATTTGTTAAATGCTAGCCATCATATCCTTAAAAGATGTACGCCTTAGTTTTGAGTAAAACCTCTTTAAACAAACATGAAGTGTTCAATGATACTGATGAATCTCGTTTCTTGCTTCTGGAACTATGTGTTGATTCTAATTATAACTTTTTGTTCTATGCAAATAAACTTTTGAAATCCTAAATTCCGTTTAGTTTAAGAGCGTCCGAGCATGAAAGATAGTGAGGTGAATTTGCAAATGTTTCCTAATGTTCCATTTCTTAAGGCAGCTAATTAATTCTTTGGCATCACAAAATGTTACCATAAAATATCAAATAGATTCAGCAATGCAATGGAATATTTCAAAGCTATCGTTTTAAGGTTTTATTGGGTCTGTAAAAAAATGTCAGTCATATTGGCCAATACTATTTTCCTTGAGTTTCTTCAAGGATTTGACACTCACTTAAATGACTGTTTATAAATTGACAAAACAAATTAACGGCGATAAAATATCTTAAAATGTAACAAATCATGACTCTGAACCAAAAACAAACTATTTTCGATAACATGCACTTTGCCAGCAAGTTGCGATTTTTTCGCCCCATAGAAAGAATCCACATCTAAGTATCCATCTCAACTCAACAGTACTACGTGAAGATTACAGTCAGTGACTATGAAAATTTTCGCCAAAACTTACTAAATACATTAATGTCGTTTTTTTTTCTTCACTGGCGCGGGGCAAAACTTTTTCAGAATAAACAAACAAAATCATCACCCGGGACGATGCAATTACATGGTTGCTATGCTCACCCTTATGCTTACCCCCAACACTGACAACTTCTACGGGTTGCAAACCTCGAGCAAAATAGGTGGACCACTGAATTATTAAACGAACACATTGACATCGACAGACAAAACTATTGGATAACTAGTTTGCCACTGCTAATAAACGAAAACACTAAAAGATGGATAAGCATCAGTAAGCCTTGATTGCTTTAAAAAAAAATGGAAATTGGGTGATTTTTATTTGATACTAATAAAAACTAATAATTGATTATCAAATTCCACAAAAACATTCCCGAAATTATCGTTTCGCTGCATGCAAATCGGATAAACTCGGTGAGAGTAATTCGTGTTCGCACATGGCTCCAGTTTTACATAAAAGAAGATGTGCTGGAAAAAAATAAAGGCGAAAATGAAATTTCTTTGAATTTTTGCGTAAATTTCATTATTTATTTTTCTTTTGAACTTTTGTTGGATTTTCCAAAGCAAACAATCTAATTTCAATTTTTTTTTCAATAAGATTTGAAAGCAAACTGTTTATAGTTGATTTGAAAACCACTGTTTCAGTGTTTTTACTCAATACTGATATTATATCTGAGAATCTGAGAAAGTCGTCATTTAAGCACAACTTTCCCATATGTTTGGATAACGGTCGCTATCAAGCCTAATCTATTTTGAATTTGATCTTCATCGAAGATTGCATTTTATCTTTGAAATATTTACAATCAGAGCAAAGTAATTTTGAAGATTCACAAGAGACACAGTGAACAATTGATAAAAATGAATCAAATTTAAATCAGTCAATCATTCTTTTCACGAAGCAACAGAATGTTCTTTCCATTCGAGAATAAAGGTCTGAAATGCCAACTCAATTATCACCTTTCCAACTGATGCCCATCATTGAGTGCTTTCAACCGGGAGGGCAGTCACGAGAGATGGAATGCTTCCAGAAATTCAATCATGCCCTAGCTAGCTAGTCGGTATAGCGATCCGTTGCAATCAGATTGTGCCTTCTGGATGGAAAACCGTTCATGGATTTTTCTTCCTTCCCCTCCAGGCAGCCAATCTGCAGCTGCATCATGATGGGAGCTCAAACATTTTGAACATCGCATCGCATCGTCCATTTTGCCAGTCCATTTGTACGCCACTTGTAGAATCCCTTTCAACCGAACCTTTAAATATTCATCTACTTATGTACATTTAAAACAAGAACCATAAGCTCTTGTTAGAAGAGCGCATAATGCACACACCCCTCCTTTAGCGAATGATGTTCTTCGTGTCCGTGGAACTAGTCCCGGGTTTTTTTTTCTTATTTTTGGTGTCTACTAATATATAAAGCTCTATACCTAGCTGTGTATACTAAAATAAAACCCTCTACCCCGGTTTCTAGCAAAGAGTAGAGAAATGTGTGAACCCGTCCGGTGCCAAAGCATTCTGTCATGATTTAATGCAACTAGTGATAGCACTTTCTTGCCACTGAACCCTTCTTTGCTTCACATTTATCCTACTAGACACGGTTCTACTAGAGAGACCGTTTTCTATCAGTGTATCCTACAAAAAAAAATACTTGCATGCAATCGGTCAAAAGACTTGAAGAGAATTTTCACACTTCTTTAGTATTCAAGAAGATTGAAAACGTACAAAACCACTACATGCTTAAACGTTCTCAGACACTCTACTAATGGAGATGAAATCTGTAATCACAGGCTTTTCTTACAACTTTTCATAACAGTTATTTTTATAAAAATAAGATTTTCTGTTCCTAGTCTATGGAACATATGAAATTGTCCACTACATCGTTTTCTGTATTGACTCTACTAAACGAAAAAAGAAAAATGGATAAATGGAACTAGTCTGATCTATTCAAAATTTGTGAAATACTTAGTTTCAATCTTTATACGACACTGAAACTCGTATTGGATGGAACTGACAAAAAAAAGTGTAACATGGTTTCTACGAATGCCATTGGCCTCGGTTACATTCCAGAGGGCAGAAATAAAGTCAACAGTTCTCAGCTCGAGTCATTTATCATTCCTGCTGTAAGGGCTAGAATTTATCTAAATTAAAATATTTCGAGCACCGGATAGATGAAAACTACCACTTTACTTGTACCAACCTGCCTCAACAGGAAGTCGAAGTAGGGGGAAACAAGAATTTCTCTTCACTTGTTTATTTTTTTGTATCCTTCCCAAAGCCAAACATGGAAAGATATCATTAATTTCGCAGACGCACAAGATAAGGAACAATAACTCGACTACACTCGCAGCATTTGGCTAGCCGGAGCCGGAAATTTATGCAAATGGGTTTTGATTGAACACAAAGCTCTGACTCCGGCGAATGATTTATGGCAAGTGCGGTCATCCTTGGTTGGGTTTCATGATAATGGCGGAAATCTATTATTTCCAGCATAAGTCCAGCGATTGCTCGAATCGATGGAAATTTTGGCTCTCGACGATGTTCTGCTTGGCATGGAAATTGATATTGTCTACTGTTTATCGTTTTTTTTTTTCGTTTTTTTTGGTACGCTGACCATACACGTTTCAACCGTTTGTCAAACAACAGTCAAGTGTTAGATCAACCAATGGAACGTGTATGAAGCGCAGTTGACATCCCACCTGAAGAACATGTACTAACTAAATTCCCTCTCGGTAGGGTGTGAAGAAACGGGAATCCGGCGGACCGAACGAGATCGTGGCCTGTACCAGCTGTGCGGGAGGAACCAGCCCATGCACGCACTCAGCAAACAATGGCTGTGCTACCGAGGTGAGTACGGAAAAATTCAGGGAAATAATGCTAGGTAGTAACTAAAATCTTCTATATTTGGATCATCATATTTACAATCCAATTATAAAGGATATGAGTTATTCCAATCTTTTACTCTAACATGCATTCTGATTATAGTGAATAATATTTCAACTATAAATATGATGCAGTATTTTTTTTAAATATATCTTTATTTGTATCAATTCATCATTACATTTATATTACATTATTACATTAAATTAGGTGTTCAGCTCAATAATGAGCTGTTCAGAGCCCTATAGTTAACTAGATAATAAAAATTTATTTATAAGCTTTAAACTTGCTGAGCGCAATCCAGTATTTAATGTAGGAGAACATCCTGTAATGGCAAAAATATTTTAAACTTAAAACTAAACACTATCCTAAAATAAAACTAATTATAAAGAGAACGAATCTCTGCGATGGAAGACTGCATCGATTTGCCTCTGAAGTTGGAGATGATTTTGTTGGTCATCTCTTCGATAGATTCCATGCCCGCAATCCGATGAAGATCTTCGGTGCTGTGCCAAGGTGGAAGCCGCAAAATCATTTTCAGAACCTTGTTCTGAATCCTCTGGATGGCTTTTTTCCTCGTCGCGCAGCAGCTAGACCAAATCAGAACTGCATACATTATCGCTGGTCGAAACACCTGTTTGTAGATTAGCATCTTATTTCGCTGACACAACCTGGATTTCCTGTTGATGAGAGAATAAAGAGATTTAGTGTATTTATTACATTTTGATTGAATATCTTCAATGTGATTTTTAAAAGTAAGATTCCGATCAAGTGTGAGTCCCAAGTACTTCACGTGATCAGACCATTCTAATGAAACCCCATTAAAAGTTATGGAATGATTTTCATTAGGTTTTAAAAATTTAGCTCTTGGCTTATGGGGAAATAAAAAAAAGTTGAGTTTTGGAAGCGCTAGGAGAAATTTTCCATATTTTTAAGTAATTCAAAAAGGAATTTAAATTTTGTTGCAATCTACTGCGTACCACCCGTAAATTTCGACCTTTGGCTGAAAGCAAAGTATCATCAGCAAATAATCTTCTACCTTTTCCTTCTGGTACATCAGGAAGATCAGAAGTAAAAATATTGTATAAAATCGGCCCAAGTATACTACCCTGAGGGACACCAGCTCTAATGGGTATCCTTTCAGAGCATGAATTTTGATAGCTTACTTGCAAAGTTCGGCTAGTCAAATAATTTTGAATAATTTTAGTGAGGTATACAAGAAAATCAAATCGAGCTAATTTAGCTACTAAACCTTTGTGCCAAACACTGTCAAATGCTTTTTCAATATCAAGAAGAGCAACACCAGTTGAATAACCTTCAGATTTGTTAGCGTTAATCATATTAGTTACACTCAAAAGTTGATGTGTAGTAGAATGTCCATGACGAAAACCAAATTGTTCATCAGGGAAAATAGAATTCTGATTAATGTGAATCATCATTCTATTCGAAATAACTCTCTCAAATAGTTTACTTAAAGAAGGAAGCAAACTAATTGGTCGAAAACTTGAAGGCTCTGAAGCACTTTTTCCAGGTTTCAAAATTGGAGTTACTTTGGCATTTTTCCATTTATTGGGAAAATAAGCCAAGTGAAAACATTCATTGAAGATTTTAACTAAAAAATGTAAAGTGCTTTCAGGCAACTTTTTAATAAGAATATAGAAAATCCCACCTTCCCCCGGAGCTTTCATATTTTTAAATTTTTTGAAAATCAATTTAAGTTCATCAATATTTGTCTCACAGGAACTTTCAAATACATAAATTCAAGGGAAATTTGAGCATCAATTGGACTAACAACGTTTAAATTAAAATCATGAGCAGACTCAAACTGGTGGGCTAATTTTTTAGCTTTTTCTGCGTTAGTTAAAAGAAGTTTATCCCCATCTTTCAAAGTAGGAATTGGCTTCTGGGGCTTTTTCAGAATTTTAGTTAATTTCCAAAACGGCTTTGAGTAGGGTTTTATGTCCTCTACTGCTTTAGCAAAATTTTCATTACGGATGAAATTTAAACTACGTTTGATCTCTTTTTGAAGGTCGCAATAAATAAATTTCAAATAAGGATCCCTAGTACGTTGATATTGGCGTCGACGTATGTTTTTCAGTCGTATCAAAAACTGAAGATCATCATCAATTAAAGGTTGATTAAATTTATGTTTAACTTTGGGTATTGAAGCGGCTTTAGCATTGACTATTGAAGTTGTCAAATTTTCTACAGCCAAATCAATATCTTCAATTGAATTCAGTGGAATGTTTACATCCAAATTACGTTCAATAAAATTACTATATCGCTCCCAGTCAGCTTTTTGAAAGTTAAAAGTTGATTTTAAAGGGTTTTCAATGGAACTTTGGGATAAAGAAAAAGTTACTGGAAGGTGGTCTGAATCGAGGTCCGCATGAGTAACTAATTGACTACAATGCTCGCCTAAATCCGTTAGAACCAAATTAATTGTGGAAGGATTTCTAATCGAAGAGAAACAAGTATGCCCATTAGGATATTCAACAGTATAATAACCTGCAGAGCAGTTATTAAATAAAATATTCCCATTTGAATTTGATGAAATATTATTCCAAGATCGGTGTTTTGCATTAAAGTCAACAATAATGAAAAATTTAGATTTGTTTCTGGTGAGTTTTTGTAAATCTCCCTTCAAAAAATTTTTCTGTTCACCGCTACATTGAAAAGGCAAATATGCGGCAATAATTATAATTTTCCCCATAGAAGTTTCTAATTCCATTCCAATTGTTTCTAAGACTTTTGTATTGAAAGAAGGAAGAAGTCTAAATTTGAGACGACTATTGATGACAATAGCTACACCCCCACCTTGTCGATCAAGTCGATCATTTCGTAAAATTTTAAAGAAAGCATTGCTTTTCAAGTTATTGTCCGGCTTTAAAAAAGTTTCAGTGATGGCAGCAATATGTATGTTTTGGGTTTTCAAAAATAAAAAGAACTCATCTTGGTTAGCCAGCAAAGATCTAGCGTTCCAATTCATAATATTTAAACATCTATTTGGATCCATGAGGGAATCTTAAAGTCATAATAATTTTGTTAGCATAATTAAAAGAAGTTTGGAAAGCTTCAAACATTGAATTTGCTTTCAACATAAGTTGCATCATTTCCATTAGATTTTGATGCAAGAATTTTAATTTTTTTCCTCAGTAATCTCACCCAAATCAACAAAATTGTTAGGATCAGAAAATGAAGGAGAAGAACAAGTATTTGAATTTCGGGGATTTTCCCAAGCCTTCGCATGAACGTTGAGACTTGGATTTTTCCCATTTTTATTAGTTAAGCCTGAAGAGGGAAACCCATTTTCAACGACCTCAGAGAACGATAAACAACGAGTCTGGGGCGCAGATTCAGCACAGGTAACATTAAAATCACTTCGGGTATTACCCAGCCGTGATTCCAATGTAGGCCGAGGCTGACTGCGAACAGGCAGGTTGTTTGCCGGTCTGACGTGTGTAGACGAAAAAGAGGAAGGAGGAGAAGAAACTTTCCTGGAAACTTCGGGATTTTTCCTAGAACCAATAATTTTTGCCCTGATGGGACAGTCTAGCGAATTCGAGGAATGATTACCTGCGCAATTTGCACACTTGAAAAATTCTGTTTGTGGCCTATCACCACCAAAAAGGCATTTAGATTTTTCATGATCGAATGAGCCGCAAAGCATGCATCTGGCATTCATTCTACAATTTTTAGTGCCGTGACAAAAAGCTTGACAACGACGACATTGCGTAATATTTTGAAGGAAATTGGTTGAAGATTTTCGAAAAGGTTCGAATTTGACTCGACAATGAAACATAAGACGAGCCTTTTCAAGAATTTGCAAATTATTAACTTGATCCTTTTTAAAATGGATCAAATAAAGCTCAGGAGCAAAACCAACACTACTGATATTATTCGTGTTGGTTCTTTTCCTCATTTGAATTACTTGAGTCGGAGAAAAACCTAACAAAGAATTTAATTCAGTTGTGATCTCATCCGGTGTCTGATCGCCGGTGAGACCACGAAGTACAACTTTGAAAAGACGATCACTTCTAGTATCGTAAGTAAAAAATTGGTGTTTTTTATTATTCAAATAATTTAAAATTTTTTGAAAATCATTAAAAGATTCCGCCAAAATACGAGCAGTTCCCCTTCGACCGATCTGAAAAGAAATCTTCGCATCCTTGACGGAAGTGACGATTTCTTTCCGAAAGGCATTGAAGTCAGGAATCGTGACCGTAATTGGTGGAACCTTTTCGTTTTTAAGAGTATAAGAAGAAGAAGGTTTCTTAGTACTCTTATCAGAATTAAATATGAATATTTCCTCATCACCGATGTTATGAAGGACATCGAATGAATTGGAAATTTCAACTTTTTTTGGGCGATGGACCTGAATTAGGTTCGGCAATCCGTTTCTTCCGGCCCATGAGCCAGCCGATGACTTCCCCATGCTGGAATGAAAAGAGAAAAATATGAATAAAAGAAAATAAAAATAATTTTAGCATTGAAAAGTGCTGATTGAAAAACAGGTAAGGAAAAAATAAATAATGTAAAAATGTTCCTGCAGGTACACAGCAACGATATGATGCTCCGGCGTACGTGTTGACGGCTCAACGGTACAGATGGAAGTGATATGATGCAGTATGAATGTTAGATATCTACGGTCAAAAGTCTAATAAAAAAAAATCAAGATTCTAATACCGTTAATACCGAAACCTAACTATTTTCACAATACCGAATACCAGTTTCACTTCATCCCAAAATCGGCATTTTTGGTATTGGGAAATAAATATAACTATGTCCTGATTTTTTTTTCTTTTCTTAAGAATTTTTCTGAAATCTCTTAGGGATCTTCGATGTTGTGTTTTTTTAAGACGCACGCTGAAATTCTCGACTCCTTTTTATGTAGGGGAAGTGCACCAGCTTCCGTATTATCCCTATGATCCATCCTTATTCATAAATGCATGTTTTAGAGGCCAAAAATAAACTTACACTTAAATAAATTCATTTTGTATCACAAATTTTTCAATTCAAATTATTTTTTGAGATATTTCATTTTAAAATCACGAAGTGAAATGTATTATTGGCCCACTCCTCCATATTGAAAGACGAACATAGTGATTTTCCCAACGTGTTTCTTTGTTTTAACGCTTCCTGTCAGTGCTTGTATCATAAATCATAAGTTCATCAAAAAAATGTTGAAATAAAATCAGAAAAATGATCCAAACTAATCAGAATTTTTTTTTTATAAGTTTTCGATTGCAATCGAATCACTCGGCCCCCATTACCCATCGTAATTTTGCGACAGCGAATAAGAAACCGTTTTTAAAAACGAACACACACATATAGGATCTCAGTGAAACTTCATGTTTCTTTGAAGAGCTCTAAATTCTATTTAACATTAAAGCGCACATCTTTCAAGGATATAATGGCTAGCATCTAATTTCTCTTAACATAGTATTCCGTCTCACGACATAACTTGACGAACATAATTCCTAAAATTCACTCGGTCCATGGCAACCGTTCTCCAATTCCTCAGGCACCCCACGTTCGCCAGATCACGCTCCACTTCGTCTAACCACCTCGCTCGTTGCGCCCCCGCTCGTCTTGTTCCTACCTGATTCGTAGCGAACAGCTGTTTCGCAGGACAGTCGTCCGGCATTCTCGTATGTCCCGCCCAGCGTATCCGGCCAGCTTTCACCACCTTCTGGATACTGGGTTCGCCGTAGAGTCGCGCGAGCTCATGGTTCATCCTTCGCCTTCACACTCCGTTCTCCTGTACGCCGCCAAAGATGGTTACTCGTCACTCGAATACTCCGAGTGTACGCAGGCCCTCCTCGAGCAATATCCATACAGGTTACACTTCGTGCGAGGGCTAAGTCTTCTCGACCGCAGTTGCTTGTGGAGTCCATAGTAGGCACAACTTCCGCTGATAATTCGCCGCCGGATCTCACGGCTGGTGTCATTGTCTGCCGTCACCAGTGAGCCGATATAGACAAAGTCTTCGACTATCTCCAGCTCGACGCCGTCGACTGTGACCTTGTTATTGCTGGAAAAGCGGGTTCGGTCGGTTCCGATCCGCAGGCCAGCACGTACTTCGTCTTGGACGTATTAATCATCAACCCAATCCTTCCTGCTTCGAGTTTCAGTTTGCGGTAGATCTCTTCCACCGCCGCAGATGATCTGCCGACTATATCAATGTCATCAGCAAAGCAGATAAGTTGATTGGATCTGTTGTAAATCGTGCCATTCATTTTGCCCACCGCTCGTCGAATAACACCTTTTAGCGCCATGTTGAACGTCATGCAGAATAGACCATCACCTTGTCGAAGCTCCCTGCGCGATTCGAATGAACTCGACTATTCACCCGAAATACACAGCACTACGTTCCATCCATCGTCGCCTTGATCAGTCTGATCAGCTTCCCGGAAAAGCCGTTCTCGTCCATGATTTTCCTTAGCTCGTCACGGTTGATAGTGTCGCCCCTCCATGAAGCCGGCCAGATGACTTCCCACGAATCTGTTTGCTTGTGGCGTTAGGCGGCGGAGTAGGATTCGGGACAACACTTTGTAGGCGGCATTGAGGACAGTAATCGCTCGGTAGTTCTCACAGTCCAATTTGTCGCCCTTCTTGTAGATGGGGCATTTTACCCCCTCCTTCCACTCCTCCGGTAGCTGTTCTATGTCCCAGATCCGGACTATCAACCGGTGTAGGCAATCGGCCAACCTGTCCGGGCCCATTTTGATGAGTTCAGCTGCGATGCCATCCTTCCCAGCCGACTTGTTTCTATTCAGCTGGCGAATGGCTTCCTTAACTTCACTCATCGTTGGGAGTGGCTCCTCTTCGTCGTTGGCTACGCCGGCGATGTACCTTCCCCCACCGTCTTGATCTCCTGCATGTGCGCCGTTCAGGTGTTCATCGAAGTGCTGCTTCCACCTTTTGATCACCTCACGATTGTCCGTCAGGATACCCCCGTCCTTATCCCGGCACATTTCGGCTTGCGGCACGAAGCCTTTGCGGGATGCGTTGAGTTTCTGATAGAACTTTCGTGTTTCTTGGGAACGCTATATGCTATATGCTATTTTGGTAAGTTTAATACAATCTGGTATATTACCTTGAATAATTTTGTTGTTCATGCGATATAAGTTTTAAATGTTTGTTGGGTCTCGAATGACATAAAGATGTTAAAACGACTATCATCAAAACAAAAAATGAAAAAAATTAAATGCCAAAAATATCATAGCGCGTGCAACACATCCACGAACGGCGTAAGCTTGACACGCTGCTTAGCGTGACGTTGAAAGAATGAATGCTAGTAATGTGCGAGAGCTCAAGAGCCGCTCATTTGAACCGGCTCTTCAAAAATTACGAACGAACCGTGGCTCTTTAAAAAAGAACCATGGTTCGAAAATAAGCCGTGACACGCCGCTCAACACAACACTGGTTGGAAAACCTCCGCAAAATGCAAGATCAGGGAGAATCGAAAGAACCGTAGTTTTTGCGAGCCACGGTTCGTTCTTTCTTTCCAAAAGAGCTGGTTCAAATAAGTTGCTCTCTCACTAAACAAGCAACATTCCAGCAGGGACCGACAAAAAACACAAACACAACACAGTACAGATCGTGTAACACAAATCCTGGTTTGTTTATTTGTCTGGGATTTTAACACTATCCAAACAAATCCTGGAGTGCTGACACATAAATTTCTGTGTGCTACACTTCGCTTTGGCACAGCACTTCAATTGTGTTATGTTGCATCAAATCAACACGACAAAGTTTCCAGTTGTGTCGTGTCGAGAATAACACAGTTGTGCTAAGCACGCAACACAGTGTTGTTACGAGCAAGGCTATTTTTCACCCGTCGCGTTTAACTGGACAGCATTTCTCCGTACTTTAAATGGCGATGCTCTTCACTCACATTGTGTTTAGGAAGAAGCTTAAAAGCGAAATTATAAAATCTATCAGTTCGGCTGCTGGCCGGAAGGCAACGAATTGGAAGCTAGCTGGCAGGAGCAACAATGATAATCGATTCGGGACCGGCCCACGAAAACACTGTGTCGTCAACTGTGTCGGATTTTGTGTCGCACCCAGTACTGTGCTGTGTTGTTTGTTTTCTTTGTTCCGGGATTTTCATCCTCGTGGATGATTCATCCCACCCAACTGTGCTGTGTTGCGACCGACACGCAACAAAAGTACATCAACACAGACACAGCACAGTTTCATTTCAGATGTGCCGTGTCATCAAATTGTGTTGCACTTACTGTGTTCGTGCTGTTTTCGGTCCCTGCATCCCCCCTGCACATGAATCGGTAGAGAGGTAAATCAAATCGACAGAGGGATCGTAACGGTCTCCTTTGCGATTTTGCATCATCTAATCAGCAGAGAGGAACACACCATACGCGTGCCTTGAGTGAGTGCCACGAAATAATCTAAGACACGCCCTCCAGAGAAACACACGAAAACAGTTCGAATCGTGTTTGTATGTTTCCCTTCGAGCGAGACGCGTGTATGCCTGCCTGAAGCGGGCCACAGACTACACAACATTTGTACAAATGCGATGAAATTCGATGAAATTTTGTCGCTGTGAGCACGATTTGTATAGTGTATGGCACTGCTTGAATGAGCGCCCAAACGGTTGGAGTAAAATCGGTCGGGATCGAAATATTTTGTACAAAACATTCTCCCAGCCGGGGTGGAGATGGTTTTTTTTGTTGCTGTTGCTGTTTTCGCCAGCAATCATTTGTGTTCGCGTGAAATATGTTTGTATAGTGTGTGGGCGAGCATAGATCAAACAATCGACGCGGAATCATCGAATTTGTACAGGCTAATTTGTGTAGTCTATGGCCCGCTTGAGAAGTCGACTGCTACGACTGCACCGTACAAGTGTACGATTCCAACTGATTTCGCATGTACGCATTCGTATTCGTTGCCACTAGGTATCTCGGCAGGACAAACCGAAAGAGAATATTTGCGTTCTTGGAGTGTCGCCGAAATTAAGTTTGGTGACTCAACTCTCAATTTTTGTATGCTCTGTCGATTTTTGAGAGGACGCGCTTACTGGGATAAACTGAAGAGTGGAAAACAGCAGAAAGCTGCTCTTTTATTCTCACGAACCCAAAGAACCGTGGTTCAAAAAACAATCACGGCATGATTAGAAAAAAACCACGGTTCGAGTTGTGGTGAGTTTTGAGCATCGGTTCGCTTAGTGTAAGGTTGCCAGAATTTTTTCAGAACGTATCGGGGCCGCATAAACCGGGCAAGTTTTTATATAAACCTGGCAAAATCCAGGCATTTAACTTCAAAAGTGATGACCATAAATCCGGGCAAATTATCTCAAAACCTAGAAATTACTCAACATAAATCAAGAAAAAATAGAAATAACTTTATTTTCATCAAAATTCATTAAAGGATTTCGAATCCCAATTTAGGCTTCCAAGAAAGGATTCATGATTTTTAAAAAAAAAATTTGTTCAGAAAATTTTGTTTTGGAGGCGTTTATTGTTTTATTTTTGTTTGATTTGCTAAATATTGTAAATAAATCCGGTAAAATCAAGACCGTTTTCGATGAAATCCGGGCAACTGGTCCGGATTGTACCCAAATTTTGTACTAAATGTCAGGGCAAGCCCGGCTAAACCGCAATCTGGCAACCTTAGCTTAGTGGCTGTTCGCTCTTCAGTTTATGTTGCTTGTGATCTGATAGGTTTTGACTATACCCAACACACATTCTTGCTGAAAATACGCTGAAAAATATCGTGGTTTGAATTTTTATCAGCAGTTTGGCTGAAAGAAGGCCACCAAAATTCACTAGGAAGCATGTGTGACAAATATTTGTCTTAATCATTGAAAGCCGAACGCAACACAAGCTCAAAGTCGCGTAACACTTATTCCTTTCACAATGAAGCTTTTCGGCTTTCAAGCTCACATAAAGCCATCTTGCTGTCAGTCTATTCTAATCGAACGAATACTAGCCCGGCTTTCAGTCACATACGAATGAAAGCTGGAAACCGCCTTTAATTTTTAGTGACTGTGTGCTTTGTTCATATTCATATTGATTTGAAAGGCATAAATTTTCAGTCATGATTTGTGAAAGAGCGCCAAGGAACGCTTAATACACCAATGACAACATCAACTTAATTCTGCACACTTTTTAAATATCCATTTCAGAGCTTTAATGTCTGAGAATAATTTTTTAAGATTGTACCAATTTCAGCAACTTTATCTAAAACGTCATTATTTTATCAATAAAGGTATCAAAGTTCTGACAATTAAAAAAAAAGCTACAGAGGTTGTATATAAGAAACGACCGATAAGTTCACGTAGAATTACGACAGCCTGTCCTTTGTCAATGTGTTTTTCGTCTTAAATTAGCATTCTAGAATAAAGTATGTCGATTTTTTTTAAAGGAAATGATCTTCAAGAAAAATCAGTCTTCCCTAAATTGTCGTTTTAATACCTATAAATGGTCTAAAACGACCCATATTAGGATATATTGACAGTTCTACACGAACACCAATTTAACAGAAGGCCTCAGCCCTAACCTCAAACCATGGGAGAACAGAATCGATTTTTGAGAAGGGCGTACGATAAACGCGATTTTCCGGTACTAAAATCGACAAATTCGCCCTGTGGAAAAGTGATACACAGATGTTCGTGTTTTGATTTTTTTGGGTGTTCAGGGCTGCCAAGTGCATTGATATTTAGAAAACGATGATTATGCAATTAAAAGTTGTTGTTATTGAAAAACCTTTTCATGAGTACTGAGAATTTGCAACTTTCCCGTAGATTTATATTCGAATGTGAAATTAAACGCATCATTTATCTCAACGAAAGAACAACTTACTGTATCGCACACTTAAGCGAAGAAGCGAATTATGTGGATTTGTTTAAAATAGTCAGAGCATGCAGACGATTATTTTCAAATTAAACAAAGACGGGGCTTTCACATAAGCTTGTTTGTAACAGTGAACGATTTTGCATTCGTTTAGAAGTTAGAAACAACTCTTTTTGAATCTACACGAGCAGTACATGAAAATATATTTCAGATGTTTTTCATTCACCTTGAACATTCATTAGAAAAAGATAGCTCATCTTCATCCATTTATGGATTGGTAATGAATTCAAACGTTTAGCTGTTGATAGTTAAAAAAATTAATCAATTCAGAAATATTATAATTAGTTTAAAACAAGCAAATACTGATTTAAGTAACGCACCTAGCATCACTGGTAAGGCCGCCAGCAAATCAAAATTTGAGGTTATGGCTGAGGCCAATTTTTCGTCAATACTATCGTCCGTATATACCCTTATAGATAGAATGCAGCTTGCTCAACTGCATAACGAAAGGCGAATTAAATATAAGTATAAGCAGAAACAAAGCCGATGTCGTCGAAATGATTGCGCCCGGCAGTTATGCAAATAATGTTATCAACACACGAGCTTTGTATCAAACGCTTGCGAGAATAGCTTTCAATGACTGCTTTGATCTAAACGCTTGACTCAGTGCAAAAGTTCTCGAACTGTTTCGCCTCATGCGTCTCGTTGGAATCAGTATCATGTTTTCATTTCCCTTCAGATCACATTGCAATCGCTAACTTAAAATGTTGATTTTACCTAGGATTCCGGAGCAAGCGTTATATTAACTATAATAAAAGCCGGTCAACACCCTGCAATAGTGCTTCCCCACTTTCGCAACCTTGTTGAAAAGAAGTACTCCTCGGTTCCACACATTTACACCGACGGCTCTAAAACCGCCGATGGCAAAGTTGGCTGCGGTATCTACGACTCCATTGACAATAGAAGCATTGCCTTGCCCACCGTGTGCTCCGTATTCAGTTCCGAAGCTTTTGCACTCCTCAACTCCCTTCAAAATTTCCCCACCCATTCCAACCCCCCAACAGTCTTCTCCGACTCTGCAAGCGTCCTGAGAGCCGTCTCTGCCGGCAATATTAAACATCCACGGATTTCATCAATCTCCGAGATAGCCCTAACCAAGAAAGCCACCCTCGTTTGGATACCTGGACATGTGGGTATCCCCGGCAATGAGGCGGCAGACCGCCTGGCATCCCTTGGTACTAATATGATACCCCCTGAAATACCCATTCCACAACAAGACGCATACCACTACATTAAAACTCAGCTGGCTCAAGCCTGGGAAAGAAACTGGTACTCCAACCGACAAGCCAAGCTGCGCGAAGTTAAAAACAGTCCCCTAAAGTGGACTGACCGTATCAACCCCCGAGAAAGAACCGCCATCACTCGACTTCGGATTGGTCACACCAGGTTGACCCACTCCTACCTTCTTGATAAAGAGGATCCACCAGAGTGCCCTTCGTGCTGTCCGACACATTCTAACCGATTGTCTAACCTACTCCCAACAAAGAACCGCCTGCCAACTGAGCGACAGTCTCCGACAAGTATTGTCTAATTGTCCCACCGAAGAAGCCAAACTGATTGACTTCCTAAAAACTACAAAACTGATAAACCAACTGTAAAAAGACAAACTCCCTGGTCGTCTGTCCACTGCACCCAATCTTGTCCCCTACATGTTTGTCGCTATCTTTCTCTTTCCTTTCTAAAATCTCACAGTGAAACAAACTAGCAAACTTATAAGAAACTTAGCAAACTTATAAGGACTATGAAACCGCAAATTTTTCCCTATCTCTTTTTACTATCACTTCCCTTTCTATGTGTATGTTAAAAAAAAAAAAAAAAAAAAAAAAAAAAAAAAAAAAAAAAAAAAAAAAAAAATACAATAGTTTGAAACAAGAGGAATAGGGAAGAATGACCCTGGCAGTTAAACTCCCTTGAAAAAAAAAAAAAAAAAAAAAAAATATTAACTATGTTTTCGTTCCATCAAAGAATTATAAACGGTCCTTTTCAGGACCAAAAATTTTCAGAGAGTTGTTCTTGATCTTTTCAAAGTTTTGGAAGTCGTGTGCGTTGAGTGGGCGGTATGGATGGGTAGGTGGTGGTGTGCGTTGGGTGGGTGGTGGTGTGCGATGGGTGGGTGGTGGTGTGCGTTTGGTGGGTGGTGGTGTGCGTTGGGTGGGTGGTGGTGTGCGATGGGTGGGTGGTGGTGTGCGATGGGTGGGTGGTGGTGTGCGATGGGTGGGTGGCATGTAACGGCTGGGCGGTGTGAGATGGATGTGTGGAGGTGTGCGATGGGTGGTGAGGTTGGGTGGGTGAGTGGTACAGCGCGATCGGTGGTGAGGTTTGGTAGGTGGTAATTAGCGATGGGTGGGTGGTGTGTGATGGGTGGATTGTGAGCGACAGATGGGTATGGGAAGTATGTAGAGTGATGTGGGAAGAGGGTGGCGGTTCCAGGATTCGTCCATAAAAAAAGTGAAGATGCATATTAAAGAACTTTTGAATTCATTTAGGGTCCCCGAAAATTTGTTTGTATTTTGAAGCTTCTGAAAAAAGTTACAAGCCTTCAAACTTGCAATAGTGTCAAAATTACACTCTAATGCGGATGAGGGTGAAGTTAGTTCGTTTTGATTAAAAATAAACAAGGTTTAGATGTGTAAAACATTGTCAAGGTACGGGAACTTTATTGTCACCATGTATTCGTTAACTGTACTCATTTCTCCTTCAAACACTGAACTCATTCATTTGGTTTCTGACAATATTTTGTTTTGATCAATAATATATATGTACCACTGTCTTAAAATCATTTCTGTACGTTTTAAAAAATGATATTCAATTTTAAAAGAGGTGGTCCCGATCTATAGACAACCTTGCATACACATTTGGAAAAACGTAGACCTTAAGCCAACCTGTTTTTGAGTTACAACTTTGAAATGAGATTTCAGGTTGATGTGATTCTTACTCATTTTAAATTTCAATATCTGGAAATATTCAAAAATACCGACAAATTGAGCACAAATTTTCTTATAATATTGTTCATCTTTTTTTCAGACTTGCTTCGTCCAGGTGCGGAAAAAGGAACCGCCCCATCCGATCCGGGTCGCGAAAACGATCGACGTGATAGCGCGTATCACCTTCCCGTCGGCATACGCCGTGTTTCTAATATTTTTCTTCATCCACTACAAGGGCTTCTCCTAGAATACAATCAACAAGCATTTGCTACACAAGATCTATACGAACAATGATCTGTAACGTAAGGTTTACGTACATACGCTTCAGCAGCCCGGTGGCCAAGTTTTAGAAAGAAAGTTATCAGACCGATAGAGTAAATCGTAATAAAAAGTTGTTAAAATTCCGGCAGCGTAGCATCGCAACACGATGACGTCATCATCAATCCAGCCTGTTTCCATTTGGCAGCAAAACTCTCTGCGAGAGATAAATCCTTAAATGCCGAAACAGTAACCAAAAGTTCTGCCAATCAGCAAGGAAACGTTTTGATAATGCAACTATACAACACAGCTCACAAGATGGCTACACCAAAAACCCAAGCCCCACGCAGCGGTAAAATAAATGCTTCATCAGAATATCAGCGCAGTTGGATTGGAATTTAAACTAAAGATTTTTGTAAAAAGATAGAAACAAACGGTTAATTGTTTACTAGAATGAGATACAACAAGAACAAATACTGCCTTTTTAGTAAAACAAAAAAAAAAACAGAGAACAAAAACAAATACAAACAAAGAAATGTGCATCAGCAACTGAAAAAAACTAAATCAAAAGAACAAACTGAAAATTTTGAATGCTGTCATGACAAAAATAAACAACTAGATAGACGAATGTAAAATAACGGAAGCCGAGCGAACTTTTGTTTTTGTTAAATAGCTAGATCAAATTAAATTTTTATTGATGAAGAATTTTTTGAGAATCAAATTTTGTTAATTATTTGAACTGTTAAAAAAAAGTTTATTTCAACAAAGCCTAGTCAACCTAGTCGAGTAGTTACTAGAAATTATGGTTTTCGCTAGCAGCCCTAAAAAACGGCAACCTCTGTACAGCACATTCATTTTAATGTGAACAAAGCGCTATTTTGTTGATTTATTTTGAAATCATCTCTAAAACACTTCTAATACCATAGTTGATAAACGGAAAACCGCATGGTGTAGCGCGGAAGATTGAAGGCAGCAGTAGAAAAAAAAAATAAGTTAGTCAAAATAAAAACAAACCAAATCACGCCAAGCCAATGACAAGAATTTTTGCAATCAAATAGAGTTCTATTGTGTAAGTGAGTAAGCGGTGTGCAGACGAGGAAGAAAGAGGAGGACAGAAAAAATAGCAATATTATTTGAATAAATATTTAAAGTAAGGATAAAAACCTAAAAAACAAAAACACCTACACAAAGAACAAACAAAAAAAAACCTTACAGTGGTTAAGAGCGATAGCTTTTAAGTTGGGACAAAGAAACTAATCCGCTAGTAGTCTAATCTGAAAAAAAGCACACACATATACAAGGAGAAAAAGCTGGTTTCGGAAAGGAATCGTGTAGAGTTCAGCATTGAAAATAGGTACTGGAGCATTGATTTTTATTTTATTTTGCGAGGAAGAATGTCTGAAAACTTTTCAAAAAATTATGACAGATTACGTTTGAGTTGATTTATAACTTTGAAAAGAATGCGCAGCAAATGTTAAGCAAAACATTCAATGATTATTTCTCGAAACTACTTTTTTAGAGTCTAGACTCAGAACGTATTAAAATTAAGGAATTAGATGGCCGACCCTTTTTAAGCGTCCTGGATCAGAACCCTCGACTCAATGAGATTGCTGCAGAAATTTCTGCTTGTATTTATCTCTGAATTGGTTCAGTACTATAAATCAAGTTTAAGAATAAATTTCAGTCAAATATTAGTCCAAAGGTGTATTAAATAAACTTGAAATGTTGAAGTGCTACACTTTTTGTTGATTGAACCCATACGTTTAGTTCCGTTAAACCAAATCAATCTGCTGAATGAAAAATATGCACGCCATACAAATAGAACATTACCCTTAACTGTTTTTAAAACACCCTGGAATACGTCCGGAACAAAAAGTACTCCAAACGGCAACTGGTTGAATTCCAGATTTGACGATGAGCTCAAAGACAAGGTTAAAAATTTATGATTTTTTTTTTCTCATTTGCTAGTTGAAGTAAAAATAGAAATTACATGTCCCCAAAAGAAACCGCTTATCAATCTAGGACAAAAGACAGTCCAAAACGTTGAACTAGAAATAGTACGATGAGTTCAACAATCAAAAGCAAAGTTTTTCCTTATCAGATGGAAATTTTACCTCAATTGGTGTTGTCTTTGGATTAAAAAATATTGATTGAGAATCACCTTCCTTTGATCGTTAATGGAAAAAATGCTTTGTATTCAACTACGCTGGAAAACATCTGGGGCCAAAATTATTCCAAATGGTAGCCGAATGATTTCAAAATGTCTCAAAGAGCTTTAGGACACTAACGAAGTATTGAGTTAATTTCTGCACATTGCTGATGGGGTTCAAACTCAAGGCTTTGATTGTTTTTCACAATTTTTGAGACATTTTTACACGGAAAATTTAAAAAAAATGTAACTTCAACGGGAAGCGAGGTGGTTTTTTCCACCCAGCTTTCTCGGTAAATTTTACCTTTTTTCATTCACCTAGCAACAAGGTAAATTTTACTGTTTTTTTAAATTTACATAGCAAAAAGGTAAATTTTACCTTTTCCGCATTCACCTAGCAAATTAGTAAATAATACCGCTTTCCCATTCACTGATTTAAAAGGTAAATCCTCGTTGGTTTCTTTAAAATAAATAAAAAACCAAATTCATTCAAAAATTGATATTTATTTGAGAAATGTATCACCGTATTAAAAAATTGTTGAGGCAAGTCCTTTCTTCGCCAAGCTCGTAGCAATTCAGCTTCGCGTTCTTCCGAGCCCCCGCTGAGAAATACTTTACCTCACTGTGAGGTGAGTTTAACTTCGAAAAGGTAGAAGTTACCTTTTTGGCTTCCACGAGCGTTTACCTGGCTATCTTGGTAAATTTTACCATTTTTTTTATTTTCCGTGTAGAACTCAAGCTGAATTCTGACTGTATATTACCCAATTTTAGCTTTTTTTGTGCAAAAAGGGCAACCAAATGAACTCATTATGTCACAATGATTTCAGAATAAAAACTTATAAATTCTTAAGAATTTTTAAGCGTTAATTTGAGTTTTCAATTGATAATAAATTTAATTTGAAAGTCCTCAAAGAACTTACACTTTTTCTCATGAAAAATTATTTTTCATTGGCGCACATTGAAAATCTATTCGGAGCAATAGAAAACCTAAATGGCATTTTTTTTGACTCAAAATGCCAATACTAACGTAACATTTCAAAAGGGCGAAACTAGCAGTTGTCTCGAAACGAGAAAGACGCGAAATTTCGGAACATCTAATCAAATCCTATTTTTAAAAAATCGACAACTTTTGTTCAAGAAAATCAAGAAATATGCATTATAATCACTTACTGTTCGTTGGTTACGGAAAATTTTCACTTTTTTTTTCACTAAATTTTAGATACTTTCGAGTTTCGCCATTTGTTGTTTTCGATTCCAGTTACGCCTGTAAGTTTCGTCCAATTGATCGGCCGTTTTTGTTTTGGTCTGAAATTTCGCCCTTTGTTTCTACACGATAAAACTAATTAGGCCGTTTTGGCCCTACACTAATAGAAGAATTAACCGTATTTTGAACAGGCGTAACGTGAGTTCCAACGAAAATGCATCAACAGGAAGTTTCGCCCAATTGAATTGTATCAATTTTTTGAAAGTTTTAAGTAATTTCAAGATGAAACCGAGTTTATTAGTTAAAGTGCATCTGCGTACATCCGAAATGACCGTTAACTCGATTTTTTTACATTTGGAAGTTTCGCCTTTTTGAAATGTTACGCTAGAATAGAAGTCAAACTATAAAAGGTTTTACTTTTGTTTTTTTGCTTTTATTATAACTCCTGCTTTAATTCTGATTGATTTCAGAATCATTAAAATATTTATAGAATAAACTGCACGTTGATAAAATGCTACTCAACGATGCTTATTTTTAACACGCGTTGGGTAAAAAAAGCAGAAATGATAACCAATTGAATACGATATGTGAAGATATGCTCAAGAATGCAAAATAAATTAGTTGCGTGCTCCATTTGGTTCTACTTACTATCTTTAGATTGAATGAACAATCTGTGACCTTTACGTAGCATCCAATAAAATAAGTTTAAACGCATGTTGGAAAACATCTGGGACCAAAAGTAATCCAAACGGCAATTGATTGAAATCATGAAACTGAATAAAAAGGTGCACAGTTTCAGTTTTTCCCCATTTTTTCTGACTTCAAATAATGTTTCGTTTTGTTATAGCTACCTTCACTTTTGATGTTGGAAACATAAAAAGAGTCTGTTATTTACTTCAAAGTGTTATTTTTTCAAAATTTTTCTGAGGTAGTACTGATCCAGACGCTTATATCTGTCAAACTAATTTAGCCTTCTTTGCAGCAGCTATCAAAAAGCACATTCAAATTTAAAAAGCGTTTTCAAATTGTAGAGTTTATTATTGAACTTTTTATTCCAAAGTTCCGTGAACTCTTTCACAAATCTGTTTAGTTAGGACCGTGTGTACTTTTTACGTTGATCAACTCTGAGGTTTATTATTGCTTACAACATACGCTTTTTCCAATCAAGTTTAAACAAAACTATCTAAAACCACCAAAGATTAATTTTTAACCAACAAACCAACCAACGGAAACCGGTGCTTTAAAGTGTTTGTATGAACTATTTTTGCTAGAAAATCCAAAGAAAGCTACAACTTCATTAATTTTTTGAGTCCCATAAGTCGAACCATACATAAAAGAAAAAAAAACACAAAGTTCGTCAAACGAAGCAAAATCAGCTACCAAAACCAATTCTAAATACATGTATCATGTTGTAGAAGAAAAGGGGGTGCTTTAAGTGCATTCATCGTCGGACCAATTTCCAAATATTAAAAAGAAAGAGAAACCAAAGCAAAAATTTCCACTAAAGTATCATTGGCATCAACGAATCGATGTATTTTGGCCAGCTTACCTTAAGTTTAAGTTTATTAAACATTGTATAAGAGGCATTTTTAGATCAAATGGTTAATTTTACCTTCGCTAAACCAGGGTTTTTCATAAATAAAACGTATAATTTCAAACTATATAAAATGAATGCAATCTAGCAAACAAACGACTGGCACAGAGCAAAAAGAAAGAGAGGATTTCCAACAGTACAAGCGAACGATGGAAATGAAAAGTAATAGTGAATTGTGATTTTTGTGCCCATAGAAATTATTTATACAACAATCTCGCTTGGAAGAAGTACGAAAAACACTGCTACCGAAAACTACCGATACTGGCCATCAGTTCGATTGGTACGAGAACGAGCCTATTGAAACTACTAACTACGTCTATAACTACTACTAAAATTATAAATTGAAGAGTAACAAAACAAAACAAAAAAAAACTAAACCAAACACGCTACACAAGTGCTTAGTTTCGCCATTTTACATATCAGAGAGAAGGAGAAAACGAGAGAAAGAAAGAAATAATGGAGCGAATACTAGAGAGAGAGGATCAATACATTGCATTACTAGCTTCACGAAAAGAGTAGTCACATACCTAAACCAATACATTAACAGTCACTATTTAGACAAACACTATTGAACAGATGAATTAACTCTCTAGCTAGGAATATTTAGCTCTTGTCCATGTGTGCGTTCATCAAAGAATAATTGAAGAGAGAAAAAAATTAAAAAATCGTTTGTGTTGAGTTTGCGTTCAATTTTCGTTCAAGCAGGGATTCCGACACTTAAGCTGTCCTGTGCTTTACCCAGCCGGCTGTTGAATATATTCAGTTCGTAAAATAGCAAAATGCAAACAATATTCTAAAGTGTTGAACGTTATTCTAAAAGGTACATTTAAATGATATTAATGTTTGATATTTTTTAAACACTAATCTGCTAGAAGTTCCAACAAAAGACATACGCCTACGTTAAAAAAGCTTTAAGCTCGAATGAATTGATTCCCATTTGAGCGTCGAAAGCAGAGATTGTGTGTTTTCTTAAAAATTACTTTTTTTTTAATTCTAGCAGTTAAGTATAAATGATCAGTAAAACAAGAGAGAGAGTGTGTGTGTATGCTTTCTACCGAGCGGCACAAACTTCTTTTGGATTCACTTCTGCTTACCCATTATTCCGATTCCGTTCAAATCCCAAAAATGAATTAACGTTAAATCTTACATTAAATCTACGAAACACTTTGATTTTTTCTTGCCAGAGACCACATTGTTCCATGTAAAAATTAAATGAAATAATTAATAATAAACAAACAATGATACAGCTCAGCTAAGATTGTGATTTAGTAAACAAGAGAAAACAAAAAAAAACTACACAGTAAATAAGCAAAACCAAAACAACAAAAATAGCCGTTTGTAAAGTTTAATCAAATAACTCTCACGTTTGTTGCCATGACGTAAAAGTTGCGAACTTGAAAAAAAAATCATTAACTTTTAGAAGTCAGGCTCCCCAGAACTCATACAGCTCCATTCAATAGAACGGAAGGCGAAAAAAACATTGTACAGTAGAGAACCTTTTTTATAGTCACTTGATTGAGAGGACTGTTGATAAGTCACACACAAAAAAAAAAAAACAAAACAAAAACATCTCAATGACACGCGCAGCCACTGAACAAACAAACACACCCTCACAAACCGCAGACATACTGTAAATTTAAAACAAAATTCTACTCGTAAATTTGCTAAAATTTATCATTAATATACAGAAACCAAACAAAACTCTCACTTATCTGGTCATAAGTGACGATAAAACGAAGAAAATGTTCGAACAATATGGGTAATAAGTAAGAGCTAAGGGAGCGAAAGAGTCGTTTCACATACGCAAATTGTAATAACTAGTAGGGCAAGTCAATAGAGTCAAACTTACAACATGAGCCGGCAGCAGCAGGTGAAGAAATCTCACACATACTCATTCAGCAGCAGCAGCAGCAAAACGGAACAGCAAAGCGTCCTGATATGAGCTTACTGACATCGATTTTTTGGTTTAACATTTGACTGCTGTGGGTAGAATGATCGAAGTGTGTATCAATGCTCGTTTCCGGTTAAAATTTCATCGAAGCAATCATTCGAATCAAACCACATGTAGTCAAGTGATAAATTACAAAAGTCATGCCACGGTTCATCAGAAGTTATCTTTAGCAAATACATAAATACAGAAAAAAAATCGAAAGCAAGGTATTGCTAACTGCAGAGCAACTGCTTGGCATCTAGTTGAACAATATTACAAAAGGAAAATGAAAAACCTGCACTGTAGAAATCCATAAGGGAATAATAAAGAAATCAACTCAATCTCACGAATTATGATTAACATTATAGTTATGATTATTATCATTATGATTGACAATGAAAATCGATCTTGTTGCGTACCATGTAAAATGATTAGAATAATAAGCTAAAATACTAGTCAATGCAATATACGCTGAATCGAATAGATTATCCTCGTTTTAGTGACTACAACAAACAACAAACAGACACTTGAAACACTCACACACGAATTGACACAAACACCCCAAGAAACATATACCTACTGGTTGATCAACTTTCTCAAAAAACAGAAAATGAAAAATAAATTTGATTGTGTTTTCACAAAACCAAATTCCAGTTTTTCTTTCCCGTTTACAAAACACAAAACACCCACTCCACACAGTATTCAGTTCCACTTGGACATCAACACATTTTCACAGTCACACAAACACACTCGCAACAAATGGAGGAGAATTGTGAAGAATACAAAGAAAAATAACAAATGCGAAACTGTTTTGGCTGAACGAAACGAAAAACTAAACACAAAATAGCTAAGAAGTAATACTACAACAACAAAAAACCTTGAAAAAGAAACTTCATAAAAGGCGCAGGAAGTATAAGAAGATGTTGTCACACGAATGAATATCTTTATTTTTTCAAAATAAAAACCATTTTCGATTATGTTGCGGTAGTTTTTATTCATATCACAACGCCTGCTTGGATCGTTTAGGGGAATTATTCCAGTTCGCTGTACGAACTCATTCGTATGTTCATATGGGAAAAAGGGCATAACGAGCACCCGGGCAGAGTAAGCACTCCTCTTTTTACGAAAATACAAATTTTCTCAAATAAATTTTCATGCGGAACAGTTTTGTAGTTCCTACAGTATTAATTTTTCAGCAAAAAAGATATCTCCTAATCATCTATAATAATTACAGAAATATTTAAAAAAAATCCTAAAAGGTTCTCAAGTGATGAAAATAGGGTAAGTGTGCCTAATTTCGCTATATTTTGTCTGGGGTTTTTAGATTTGATAAGAGTAAGCCAAGTCTTCAATTGTGATGTATAAAATGTCTAAGGTAACTAAATTCCACATTCTTTAAGGCATTCGGTTGAAGTTTGAAATTATCATTTTAAGCTTTAATTTTCGGGAAGTAATGTGTTTTTTAAAGTGTGTCGATGTTTCTAATTAAGCACTAATTGTTCCTAATTGTAAACATATTTGTTCGTAATCATGGACATATAAAGAAAAAGTTTATAAGCTTAACCAAAATTTGTTCCTATCTCTGCATATGGTTATTTTTCTTATAGTTTATTGAAAAAATTCTTAAAACATACCATTTTATCATAACTTTTATAATATTTTTTGGAATACGACCAAAGAAAACATACCTATCAAAATTCGTTTATGTAAGTTTTAAAGAAAGTAGTGGATGTTAAGTTTTAAAAATATTTTTTTTCAATTCGAACAAATCAAACTTGCTTCTTTCAACAATTTTGTTTCATTGTACATTTATTCTATTTGAATGAGTAGAAAATCTAAAGAAATGGAAACAAATAAGTTTACAACGTATTTCATTTAGAATTTTATTTTCAATTTTCCATTTCGATTCTGTTCTCGTTGAGAAGCTCTGTGAAACTGGAGTTTACTTTTCTAATATTTTGAGGTTCAAAATCCTTCTTCAATCCTTTGTTTATTTCCTCTTCTTGCTTTTATAATCTCAATAATGCGGGTTCCAAAACAATAAAAATATTATTTTTGTATTAACGATTTTTTTTTTTGAGCTGTTTGAGGTAATTTCAAGATCTGCGAAAAATCATCTGCTTTGCAAGTTTGTTACATGTTCAATGATTTAAAGGAAAAAATTAATACAGAAACAGATAATTTGATACCTTTCAGTGCTTTTCTATCGCGTGTAGATTTCTCAGATTTGTTTTCGATTTGAGGACGAATTGAGAAGCTTTGGACTATCATCGTCCACTAAATACATGTGACAAATTTAGATTTTTCTAGTTTGTAGCAGACTCCAAGAGGACTGTTAGAAAACTTCAAATACACATGAGCAGACATCTGTTTTTTAAACATAGGAATAATTTTTAAACTGCGACCTAGAGATGGGTCTTGACTCAAACATTCAGTCAGCGCAACTGTTTTGAAGAAAAATGAATCCAACTGTGTAAGTTGAAATTTCAGGGATAAGACAAGATAAAAATTGATGTTGATAAACATGCAAAAATAATTCGCCTTATCTCCCGGTAGGACTTTCTGTGCTTAAAATGTCCAACTACCGTAAGATGAAATGATGGAAATGGAGGTAGACCACGAAAATGATGATGATCACATGGGAGAACCATTCCCTTCATTCCGATAGACTTCGACACTCGACCAATATAACTTTCATACGTCAGGTTGTCTCCTGTAGTAGAATGTTAATACATGGGCTCCGAAGAAGCGCAAGATGTGGGTTCAAGTCCTACCGTGAGACAAGGCAAATTTTTTTCGAATGTTTTTCAACATAAATTTTCATCTTGTCTAGTCCCTGAAATTTCAACTTACACAGTTGGATTCATATCTCTACATTGGAATAATTTTATGTTGAAATCTCCTGCAATTTTCGAGAAAACGATTTTATTGTAAAAGTAAAAGACAAATGGTTCAATGATTCACATAAGTTCTTTTGAATTTTTGAACAACGATTTTCTTTGAACTTTTGTTCAATGCTCATGCCCATCAATTCATGAATATGGATAAGTTTTTTTTTTGGAATAGACACATGGTTATTTTTAAAGCTTCCTCAAATTCAAATACAGACCCCGTTCGTTTTTGGCAACATTCGATTTTGGCAACATTCGATTTTGGCAACATTCGATTTTGGCAACATCCGATTTTGGCACATGTGCCAAAATCGAACGGTTTTTAGAAAGAACCATACCTTTTAGTTTTCGTTATAACAGGACCAAGTTAATTTAGACAAACACCATAAATACGTTTTTATGTTCTGAAATAGTGATGGAATGCAATAATAAAAACAAAAGTTTTCAAAAAAAAAATTATAAATTACTTAAAAATGACAAAAAGATGAAAAATTCAAAAAGTTAAGAAAAAAAACCAAACAAAAGACTGAAAATGATAAAAAAAAACAACTAAAAAATGATGAAGAATTACAAAAACAGCAAATATAACAAATGAAATCAAACATTCTAAACAAAATAAAAAAAGTGCAAAATGCATCAAAAACATGATGAAAAATATTATAAATGACTTCAAATGGTCGGAAATTGACTAAAAATATCGTTTTTAATAATAATAATAATAGCTGTTTTGTAAAAATAACTGAAAAAAAAGTTGAAAAAAAAACCGTTCGATTTTGGCAACATTCGATTTTGGCAACACAAAATATACGGGCGTGTGCCAAAATCGAACGGGGTCTGTATCTATGTGGTTAATCTATAGGTGGGGACAACCAAAAACTTTAGTATTAGTTCATTGTATCCATACAGTTGAACGATTGTGACGTAACGCGACGCCATCATAGAGTCAAGTATTAGGCGTCCAAATATAGCCATAGAAACTCGTTAGGAGGAATGTTTGGGACTCAATTAAAGTTGTTTATTATTAAGAACTCATAGCGTCGCCGTATTGAGCGTCAGGAAGAAAAAGCGTTAAAAAGGGTACTTCGTTTGTGATTTTTCCAATCACATGAAACGTTGCATGTCGTCGTTGAATGGCGGCTTCAACGTCGAGACGCTCATGGACGATTGTGACGTAGCAATCAAAACATTGAAAAAACTGATTCTCACACTCGTGCAAGGGTAGTCTTGTCCTCACCTATAGATAAACCACATGGGGTCTGTATAGCCATGGTTCTTCTAAGCTGTGAAGCTTCATGCCTATTTCCAGAACTTCTTCGGGTTTCTTAACAGCGCTCTGTAAAATCTTTCAAAAATATATTTTCGATACATAGATATAGCTATGAAATGCACTATAGTTCAAAAATTTATCATGTTTTAACTTATCACCATTTATTTTACAGTTGGTTGAAAATTAAATTAAGATAAAAAAAGTTTTAACTGCTTTACGTCATTCATTTATTTTAATAATTTTACGTCAATCATATTCATTTAAAAAAAAACGCTATATCTTCAATATAGTTTGGAACACTTTGACTATGTCCAACATTAGGAACACACTGAAAAAAATGTTCCTAATTATCCACATAGCATTTCTTTTAGTGTTTACATGAAAAAAAAAACATGATTTTAACAGTCTTATTACAAAAATCATTGTGATTAACAAATTTTCAAAAAATCGGTTGAAAAGTTATGCTTATATCTTCCATTTTCAACTATGTTTGTCAAGAATCGTGCTAAGAATCCCGTTCAATTTGAACATAGTTGTGCAACATCAACTTCTTAGTAGGGGAATCACCCGACACGCGAGCGCAATACACACGCGACTTACTTGCCCGAAAGCTGACCCACGAATGAGGCAATGTTGCTCGGCTCGTGTGTACGTGCAGCAGGGAGCGGGAATCGGGTTGAAGTCCGACAAAGTCGTTGCTCTCAACAGTGACTAAGGCAATGTGCGTGTGGCTAACAGATCGGCCCCACACATCCTCCTTCTTCCCTAAAAAAAAAAATAAACGTCATATTTTATTTTTCTTCCAGATTGGTAGGATTCGAACCACGTTTGGTCAATCTGGCCCACGGGAGATGGTTCTTGGCATTTAATTTTCAAATATCGCTTTAGGGACTTAAATTACTCCTAGTAAAACGGGTTTCTCCATTACTTGAAAGGACGAAAATATAGTGCTTGCACTGCTTCATTATTTCCCCAGCTTTTTTAAACCAATAAGAACTCTCATTTACTCCGAGACATTCTTTCACCACTTTTACTTTTTAATGTGTACCAAATACGAGAATTCTCGGATTATGAGATATTGAATGCCGAATTTTAGTATTTGCCGGTTAAGATTTCTTCGCAGTTCCTTATGTGTTAATGGACTATAGTTTAAACCCCATAAAGGCCACTCATTGCCTCGAAGATATCAGTACTATTTCAGCAACAATTCTACCAATATCACTTCCCTTTCTTCAAATTGCGATAGAGCCATGTTTTTTCTTAAATCGAGTACCAGATTGTTTAAATTCTAATGGGGCTCTGGGTGTTATTATTTGCCCAAGACTTTAGTTAACTGTTGTCGGCAAACTTTCAAAATGTGTTATGCCAATGAACAAATGTTTTGTGAAGCCTTTTTTCGTTCAATCTACAAATATGCCAAGCGTGTTCATGCTTTCCAACGCCAATCGCTTTCTCCTAAACAACTGATAAAACCGTCAAAGTACTACATGCTTATCAGTTGTAGTAGATAGTTTATTTTCGAGAAACTATTTTCCCTTCGTGAACCCGAGGTCAAAGGAAATCGGAAGCAGACTAATGTTTCATGGAAAGAGCTGAATGATTTGAATTTGAATAACTTATTAACAATCCAGGTAATAACCGAACGAAAAAAAAGTCTCTGCTTTCGATATAGTCCAGTTTCTCTTATCGTCTACACTCTTGTCCTAAGCATGAACTTCCGCGTTCAGTCCCGTTTAAAATCGAAGATGGTGTTTACTTCATTTAAGGAAACAATGCAGCAAGTAATTCATCCGAAATACAGATGATTCAAACATTTGATGATACACTATATGCTTGGACACGAGATTAGAACTCACACTTCACGTCAACCACACTTTTACCGGTTGATCCAACTTACGAATATTTATTCCATATTAAAGTCAACATGAAAAGAATAATCAACATCGAAACCTTAAAAGACCATTCTTTAGTGGGTTAAGGAAATATTTGGCTGATGATTTTAAACCCTAAAATGCACGGATGCTAGTTTCCTTATAACTGACAACATATGATGATTTTTTGTCATCTAGTTGGTGATCTGGTTTTAATCTGAAGATTCACATGTACGACACAGCAGTTTAACCTGATTTTCACAATATTGGTCGGCAAATCCACAATCCCAACGAATCCAAGAAAGTCCTCATATGTTTTAGCCAACAAAGAAACGACTTGACTAATAAGCGTAAATTGACTATTAATTTGTCATATTTTTCTCTGTTCAAATTCTCACACTGAAATCAGAAATGCATAGGTTGCAGCAACATCTGTCAGCTGATCTTCAGTGTTTATCATTCAGTGTGCGTGTGTGTGTATGAGACATTTTCTCATGTTTGATTGCAAACTCGTAGGATGGTGGGAATAGAAACGAAAAAGCTATATTTTCAATCTCACAAGATCTTTTTAAAGTTGAGTGAGATATCATTATCAGCCTCTCATTCGCGCCAACACAAAATAGAACCATCGCCCATCGCCCATCGCCTGGGGCTGATGTCATGCTGAAACAACTAGCAACGCAACGCAACGCAACGTTCCAATAAGATTGCGTTGCATCGCATTGGTATGTCATGCTGGCGCGACCTGTCACTTTGAAATTCCCTACAAATCATCACTTCTCTACATCTGATAATGCTTTGAATCGTCTCCTTTCTTTCCGGAGCCATCAAAAACTCATCAAATCACGACCCGGATTGCAAGAATGCCGAAATTTGAACCGACAAAATTCCTTGTTTTTTTTGCCGGAACTAAGAATTCATGAAAATTTTCTCGCCGATTAAGATAGTTTTTAGTTTATTATCACAAGTTCGGACAGATCTTCGTACTATTGTGCTTGAAACCCGGAATCACTGCTTCAAATCGAGAAAAAACAATGTTCCTATTGGATTTCCTACTAGTCGCGCTACTAAACACATTGGCATCAGATTGGTCGCGCTACACAAAGCGACCAGTATGACAGGTCTGCGCGATTTCCATGGAGATCAAATGAGAGCTGGTTAGTCGTGTGAACGTTGCGTTGTAGGTCGCGTTGCTAGTTGCTTCAGCATGACATCAGCCTGAGGGAGTAGATAACTCCGACATGAAAAAAAACAAATATTCGTGCTGCCGAAGCACGGATTAAGAATGTGTGCATATAAGCAAAGACGAGAGAGCAGACTCGAATTTTGCTCCGGCACGGTGCCTGCACGAGCGTGCACCAGCGTTGCTTCATTGTTATCTTTTCTATACTTTCGAGTCAAAATCTGAACCAATCACGATAAAGGTTATACGTGACAAATCAGAAGAATATCTGTATTTTCCTTTTCTTTATGATTTTTTAAAGTCAGTTTGTAATTTCAATGATTTAAATAACTTTATTTTTTTTCTTAATTTATGGCTCAAACCTATCGTTACATAAAGCCAAGGTTTTTGTAGTTTTAAATAACATATTTTTTGAATTCATTGAAATTTCGCTTTGAGGGTTTTGACATTCGAAAACTATATATTCATGATGGTAATCTTATTCATGTCTGAACATGCATCAGAATGTAGTCTTTTTTATTTTTTTTTGGTTTGGTATATATCAATTAGTAGACAAAATATCTAAACTTTTCTAGATAAATCTGTACTTTTGGCAACCAATAGCGAATACCAAACCTGCAGAGCAGACAAAAGCTATATCAGTGTGCGTGTGAGATGAAAGCATCCGATCGCTCATTGATTCGAGGGCGCGTCGACGTTCAATTGCTGCGGATGTTCAATTGAGAACGGTAAATTGTTCAGTCCCATAAAACTTCTCCTTATTATACAACCTGAGTGGTAAATAACTTAGATTTTTTTTTCGAGCGTCAAACTTTCCAAACCAACTTGACCATGACATCCTGGCATTACCCAATATGATGAATGTGATTATGCACGAGTACTAGAATGGCAATTTACATTAAACTCTAGAGACTAGAGTTTTTCTTCACTCCGAAAAACGCATGCCATGCTGATCTTACATTCGGCGGGTTGACTTCAAATAAAATAACCATCACCATAAATCCGCCGTTTTTTGATTAGATAACTTTTATTTTAGAGCGTATACTAGGGCTGTTCAACATAAATTTTATTTCTCAAATTTCTCCGGGATTTTAAGTATCTAAGGCTTATTCATCCCCTTCTATTTCCATATGCAGAATTAAAATTCTATGCAATATTTTAACAGCTTTTCTGTTATACAAGATTTCAATTGTCGAGGTTACATTAAGGTAGCAAGGGAGAGTTCTTCTCTGGTTACTCCTCTCCATGCATCGAACCATCTACTATCATTTGGCTCGATATTTCCATATTTTGCATGAGTCTTTTCATATTTTGTCATGAGTTTTTTTTCCACTGGCTAAAATTTGAAATCTTGATCACGTTTTCCACCAATTCGAGTTAAAGTGAAAAAGATTCAACATTCAATGAATGTTATTCGTCTTTGATATCAAAGCAAATGATTTGAAGAAACGATTATCAATGTCAAAAAACTTTATTGAAATATTTTTCCTAATTTTCTAAATTCAATTTTCTTGTTGCCGTTTGTTGACTAAATTTATTCGAACACATTGTGCTCGGTTTAAAAGGTTTTCTAAACTTAATTATTTTTATTTCTTAGTATTCCGTCTCACGACATACATTGACGAACATAATTCCTAAACCTCACTCGGTCCATGGCAACCGTTCTTCAATTTCTCGTACATACTACATTCACCAGATAACGCTCCACTCCGCTAAACTTAAATATAACTGGAATATTAAATGTGTGTCCAGCCGTCGTACTCTAATCTGGCATGTTTCGTTTTCCTCGACTGATAATTTTTTTGTGAATAAATGTTTGCATCTATTGTCACGATAGTTTATCCATACGATTGTTTAAAAAAAAAATGGAGCTCCTAGTAAATACATCCTTTTGTGTGGTTCGCGATATTCATCCATCATTTTTCCAATTCAAACTCATCGTAGTTAACGAAACTTAACTCCTATTATTTTTGTAACATTCTAAAGCGTTCCAACGCACTTAAATATTTTAAAACATTTTTAATCGGGCGCTCATCACTTTTTTTTTGAGTTTTTATAGCCAAAATCAGACTCTGCACTTTCTATCTTTTGACGCAATATCTTTTTCCTTTTTTTTAATTATTAATTAATTAATTAATTAATTAATTTTATTAATTCTTACTCGTAGTACACTTCCATTTATTGCCATATTCGTATAATTTCCAATTAGCTATACTTTATTGGCGGCTTAGCTTGTTTGCTATTTAGCTTACTTTAATTTGTTTTCTACATATTTCTAAACTCATACATTTTCCCCTTTTTCTTTTTTTTTTAGTTATAATTTCGTTCCTTTTCGCTTCTTAATTCGATTACAAAAGAAAATTAGCATTGGCAACTGTGCGCTTTTCATAAATTTACCATCGGGTAATCAACATGTTTTTCAAACATAGACAAGCGGACACTAAAAGCACTTTTTTGTTTTCTCGCGGAGCCTCATCTCGCCAATTTATTTTTATTAAATGTACTCCTAGATGGCATTTTTTTTATTCTTGACAAGTGGGCTACTAATGTATTTGTTACTTATCAAATTTCAAGCTTACTCCTAGCACGCTTTCTCGTATTTTGATAAATATTTGCATAAATTTTAAATTTTCTATCGGATTTTTCTTTTTATTTTCCCTTTTCCCATTTTCGAATTGATGCCGAGCGTGCATCGCACTTGTATCTCCAGTGGACTCGCGTCTCGCCGTTTATACAATACATGCCGAGCGGATTTTCAACGCATTTGCATTTTTCGGTTTTCCCGGCGGACTCTCGACTCGCCATTTTGCAATTGATGCCAAGCGGACTCTCAACGCGCTTGCAATTTTTTCTTTTCCGATGGACTCTCGTTTTGTTATTTTTCAACTGATGTCAAGCGGACTCTCAACGCGCTTGCATTTTTATTTTCCCGGCGGACTCTCGTCTCGCCATTTTGTCGATTGATGCCAAGTGGAGTCTCAACTCACTTGCTTCTGTTTAATTTTCTAGCGAACTCTCGTCTCGCCATTTTTATTCAATTGATGCCAAGCGGACTCTCAACGCGCTTACATCTATTCAATTTATAAGCGGACTCTCGTCTCGCCGTTTTTCAGTAGATGCCAAGCGGACTCTCAACGCGCTTGCATCTTATTTTTAAGTTCTTTCGGCGGACTCTCGTCTCGCCATTTTTCTCCACCAAGCGGACTCCCAGCACGCTTGATTCAACCACTTTTTTCTTTCACTGCACTTTAAATCAACAACTTTTACTTTAAAAAAAAACTATCAAAGAGAAGCTCGTGTGGGGTGATTCCCTACTTAAACAACGAAAATTTGGTTCCACAATCCTGTCTAGGTCGCCAATGTGCAACATCAACTTCTTAGTAGGGGAATCACCCGACACGCGAGCGCAATACACACGCGACTTACTTGCCCGAAAGCTGACCCACGAATGAGGCAATGTTGCTCGGCTCGTGTGTACGTGCAGCAGAGAGCGGGAATCGGGTTGAAGTCCGACAAAGTCGTTGCTCTCAACAGTGACTAAGGCAATGTGCGTGTGGCTAACGGATCGGCCCCACACAATAGTTATTTTGAAACAAACCGGTTTTTACTAAAAATTTCAGGAGTTAAAAAACTTTATTGTGTGTATGATTTAAGTTAAGATGATCCGTTACATTATTTTTTTTTTGTAGTTGTGATAAGACAAAAAAACGTCACAAATCGTCAAAATCAAATGGTATGTTAACATTAGGCACACATGCCACATTAGGAACACCCACCCTATTATAATTTTGAGCACCGGAAAATAAGCTCATAAGATCGTTAAGCCATCTAAATCTATAGTATACGCACTGATGTTTAGATTATTCTTCGTTTTTTGCCATCATTAATTTTTTGTTCACTATTAATCAATTTTAATACGCGTTTTATACTTTAATTTGTTGATTGGGACACGATGAGCATTTTCTGCCGTAGCATCTAGCAGTGAATTTACATCTGACGATATAGCCAATTGGTTAGGTGTCGGAGAGGTCCTAATCAAAAGACTCGAGTTCGATTCCTGATCGAGGTGATTTTTAGTATGGACCGTAGACATTATTAGCTTTTTTCAAACTTCAAGTCTTCAAACAATGTAAAAAAACCCAAGCAACCAAAAGCCCCATATCTACTGAACCACGTTCGAAAGTTCAAATTTCGCAGAGAAAAGGTTCCAAAGGAAATTGGTAGGGAAAAACTGTACAAAACGCACCAGATAAGCATAATTGCTATTTACAGCGATACTAATCATTTAAGAACCAAATTGAAAGTTGCCGACGATTCAAGGATAAAATTTACGTATTATCGAAAAGAAAAAACATGATAAAACACGATTTTGACTATATTTTTGTAAAAAACTAAATCAGCCAGAAAACAAACCGCGGGGTGCCAAAACTAGTGGACAGAACGCACCAAACAGGAAGGGTGGTAAGAAATAGAACAATATATACGTAATGTAATTATTGAAACACCAAATGTTTAGTTACACATTAATCGTATTTTTGTAAACTACCATTTTTTGGCTAAAAATCATTCAGTATTGCTAAACTCATCGAAAATTTCGCTTTTCAAAATACACTTTATTATATCCTTATAGATAAAACGCCTTCAAGTAGGCAACGAAATTCATTTTTTTTGACTGATATAGTGATATCGCGGCAAACATGGCGGCCGATAATTTTTTCGAGTCGAATATTAGTGCATCGTTTTATCTCGAACAAGGACACAATATGTTATAACTATGCATTGTTATCGTAATTTGGGAGTCAGCAAATAAAAAGAATGGCATTTTGTTTTGATATTAGCGTTTTCTCAAAAGTTAACAGCATTCAAAATTTGAGCGTAAAACAAGTGGTCTTGTGGGCATTCTGCCCCAATTTTCATATGATTGATTTTTGATAAAAATTTGTAGGAAGTTAATAAAATGCAACAAATAGTCTTCCAAAAGTGCACATGAGTGGTAAAATGATCAGCTGTAGTTTGATCAGATTGCACAGGCTGTTTTACCATAAAACCTTGTATGTTACTTATGAAAAATTACAAGTTTCACGCTGATTCCATTAATTCCTCTGTTTCTAAGAACCAAAGTATAGATTTTTTGAACTTTTCATCTATTGAATGATGAAAAAGCTTGTTTGCTACAATAAAAATGAAGAAAACATCATTCGAAGCCGTAGGTTAGTGTATATTTGTCAAATAATGGCATGGACCATTTTACCCCGCTGGTGCGTCTTGTACAGTTTTCCCCTACCTAATTTTCTCGAATGCGAGCCTGAAAGTTACAAAATGTTCCTCAAATAGCCTTTTTTGTGACATGTCAATCACATCCATTCAGTATAAAAGTTACAAATTGGATCTCGAATAGCCTTCTGTGGACTTGAAGTTCCAAAATGTTCCTCAAATAGCTTTTTTTGAGGCATGTCCACCATTTCATAAATATTAAATGTGAACGAACATCACAAAAGGGCAAATAGTCAATAAATAGTTTTTTGTAGCTTGAAAATTGTAGAAATGTATAATTTATATTGAAATTCCAACTCAGAACAACTTGAAGCTAACTCGCGAAGGATTGAGTCAGTTGAAGAAATAATTGAATTTAATATCTAGATAAACTCAAGAATTTGTATATTCAAACGAAATCCAAATAGTACTTATCTTCTTGCCCTT
This sequence comes from Uranotaenia lowii, assembly GCF_029784155.1. Taxonomy (NCBI): domain Eukaryota; kingdom Metazoa; phylum Arthropoda; class Insecta; order Diptera; family Culicidae; genus Uranotaenia; species Uranotaenia lowii. Next base: position 118,378,665 of record NC_073693.1, on the reverse strand, counting down.
TTGTAGCTCATTTCTGAAAGACTCCAAAGAACTGAAAGAAGATACTAAACGAGAGTACTTTAGAAACCTATTTGGCAAGGTTTCTTCCAAAAATATGTTCAAATGCCTTAACACACTTGCAGGAACATCGAAAATCATGAATAAAGAAATGAGGCTGAATGTTGGCGGCAATCTAATTGAGGATCAACTAATGGTTGCAAACAAATTTAACGAGTTTTTCAGTAACATTTATTTATTACTTGGTCTTTGAATAAAGAATTACATTGGACCCCAGCTTGCCGCAACGATCACAATATGTGATGATGTTAATAGATTCCAGACCTAAACCCCACAACAAAACTCAATATTTCTCCGACCTGCGAGTACACAAGAAGTCATTTTGCTCATTAAAAACCTCGTTTCCAGTAAAAGTGTGAGTGACGATGGAATTTCGCTCCATTTTATCAAGCGACATTTCCGTATTTTTTTCGGATTTAATGAGAGACGTCTTTAACGAAAGCTTTTCAAACGGAAAATTTCCAGATGGCCTTAAAACTGCCACTGTTGTACCGGCTCGTGAGCAATGGCCAAAAACAGATTCCAACAACTATCGTCCGATATCAGTTCTGCAAATTTTGAGTAAACTTTTCGAAAAAATGTTGGTCTCTAATTCAACCAATTTCTTCCGAGAAAATAGTACATTCTATGAGTTTCAATAAGGATTTCGCTTAGGATCAAGCACTACAACCGCAATTTCAGATTTTTTTGCTGAAATTTATCACGCAATTCAGGCCAACAAGAAAAAAGCCTTCTTTTTCTGGATCTCAAAAAGGCATTTCACACTATTGATCACGCGATTCTTCTGAAAAAAATTAGAATATTATGGAATACATGGACCTGCGTATCACCTTATCATAAGCCACGGTGTACAATATAATATGGTGATATCTTCCCGATAATGTCGTCATTCCTATCCATCTAGTGATCCTCGGTGTATGCAGCATTATCTTACGCGCGCAAAACTTTGGCACGCTATTCGAAGATAATAATGACGTCACTTGTTTACATTCAAACGAGTTGTTTACTCGTGTTAGTAGCCTATCTTGTCTATTTATACCGTGATCAAAAGCTTTCTGTCAAATAGAAACCAATACGTAAAGTTGAACGGCTTTAAAAGTGATCTCCGTCCTCTCAAAGTAGGAGTGCCTCAAGGCAGTAAATCTTCGGCTTGGTTCAAAACTTATTCATATTTTTTTTTTGCTGAATTTTTAAGTAACGTTTACATGATTAAATTTGAACTTTAATGTTTTTCAATTGAATACTTAGTTCTGAAAAATCGACATCATTTTTGTTTCTTCTGTGGAACCGAGGCTGGATATAAGTTTTGCAGTTATTCCGTTGAACAACTTTGTCGAAGACCGTAACTTCGTATCTTATTAGGCAAAAAAGTTATGAGCTGTTGAATAGGGATATGTCTTTTTGCATTGAAAATCAATAAATTCAACTGACATCACTGCTTGTGCCTTGAGAGACATTGCATGACTACTTTTCAAGGAATCCTTCGATGGGCACAAGCAGTGATGTCAGTTGAATTTATTGATTTTCAATGCCAAAAGACATACTCCTATTTAACAGCTCATAACTTTTTTGCTTAATAAGATACGAAATTATGGTCTTGGACATTTCCGGAAAATTTCCTTTAAAGAATTTATATATTGGCACATAACCCAGCTTCCAGTCTCGGTTCCACAGAAGAAACAAAAATAATGTTGATTTTTAGCTTAAAACATGGCCGTAGGAACGGGGGGTGTTTTGGGGGTTAAACCCCCTCCATGAGGGTCAAAAAAGGCCAAGCAAAATTTTCTTCTCTAAACTCGAAATTTTTAATTCATAAAAAAATTTCGATGAACAACTCAAGTAAATCACGAGCAAAAATCTCGGCTCAGAACTAAGACGAAAACCTCGAAATCTTATCCCAGGTCCACAATTCTCCTGAAGATTTTCAAAACTTTTCTCATTTGTTGATAGAATGTCCTTAGTCTCCAATATCGATTTTTCAATAAGATTATACTCACTAACATTGCCTGATTTCACGGATTTTGCTCGAAAGTTTTTACTTATTTGCAAATACAAAGAAAAATTTCAATTACGTGAACACAATGTTGTACTTTGCGTCCAAAATCATTTTTTCAACTAAGTTTATTCAAATAAACTGGCTGACGTGTTTCGATGAAAACAAGCTACTTTTCGAGTTTTTTCTTCTTGATTATAATTGAAGCATTCCTAAATTTTTCCGGATGTTGCCCAGATTTTGGGATGTAAATATATATGGTGAGCTTAGGTTTGAATAATTACAGCTGCTCTGGTACTATTTTTTTTTTTTTTTTCATAAATCTAGGTTTGTTGTCCGTGACCGGATTGTGGAATCTGAATCCAGTTTATAGTTCTTGATTTTTAGTTAGGTTTATCATTGAGACAAAATCATGATCCGAATCTTGGTTTTGCATTTGAAACTAAAATAAATTCATTTTACATGTTAGAAACTCATCATTCCGGAATATAAAAAAGAATTTAACATTACAAACCATTTTAAAATTATGGATTTGAAATTTTTACTCTTAATTCTTTTGACGAAATTTCAAAATTCCATAATGGTGATCCAGATATGAAATAATATAGTTTCATCATTTGGAATTTTCAGTCAGGATAGGAATTCAAAATTTGTATTCAGGTTGTGTTCAGGTATAAAAAAGAATTTAACATTAACAAACCATTTTAAAATTATGGATTTGAAATTTTTACTCTTAATTCTTTTGACGAAATTTCAAAATTCCATAATGGTGATCCAGATATGAAATAATATAGTTTCATCATTTGGAATTTTCAGTCAGGATAGGAATTCAAAATTTGTATTCAGGTTCAAAATGCAGAATTCAGATTCGGAAGTAAAATTCAAAATTTTCCAAAACAAAACACAAAACAGGTAGGAACCACTGTTATAAAATGAGATCTAAACTCATTTTCTAAATTGCGTTCCTTAAAAATCTAAGTCAATTTTGCACAGGATTTCAATAATGAAATAAATTATTAATGATAATTTAATGTTGATAAAATTACTTGTACTTCATCTTAGGGTTCAGGAAATACTTTTTATTTGTTTGTTGTTAAACATTATTTATATTGAAGATACTAAAACATTTCAACTAAAATCTGAATATATCGAGTTTACAAGAGTTTAAAAAAACCGGTTTTGAATCCCAAATAAGTTTTTTTTTTTAAAAAAGCCTTCAAGGTCCCTCATTCATTTTTTTTTAAATTAAAAAAAAACTTATCACTTTTAGGACTTATTTTTGAAATAAATGATTTGAAATGAATAACTATTAATATATAAGAACTTTAAACCGAATAATGAGATACTTTTAGTATCACTTTTTTTTACCATTCTTCATGTATGCATTTTCAAGCGAAAATGTTCTAGGAAAAATTTTGTCACCAAAACCCCCCCTATGAGGCAGTTCTTCCTACGGCCCTGGCTTAAAATATTCAATTATACCATAGAAACCTTAAAGTCCAAATTTACTCATATAAACGTTACAAAAAAAATCTGCAAAAAATCATGGATGAGTTTTGAACCGAAGCAGAACCCCATAGTTTAAGAAAATCAAATATGATCCCAAATCGACTCAGTCTAATGTGAAAATACAAGAGAAAATATAAAATGAGAAGACAATAAAACAGAAGTCATCTTACGAAGAATCACAACAACTTCCATCCCCTTCTAAGTTTTTCAAAAGCCAACTATAAATATACCTTATATTTCTAACATTTTCCGAAAAAATGTCTTAGTATTCTTTGGAAAGATATTTCGATAAAAATGGAATTTTCTAGCTTTATTTGTTTTCCATGTGAACGCAGAAGATAACCGTTTTGGTATGCTTCGAATCCCCTGGTGGACACTAGGCGAAACTATTAGAGATTGCACAGAAGCTTTTGTGCAAGATCGGCAACCAACACTTTGCAGCGGATTTATAGCAACGTTTTCCTTAGAAGAGCTTAGAAGTAGATTCAAACATAGGTCTAAAAATAACCGCAGTGCAAAGAAAAAAAAATGATAGCTTTTATTTGTAGCGAATGGACGTTTTAAAGATTGTCGGGAAGAAAATCATCGTTTGAAAATGAGAAACCCAATATCCAATCAACAATCCAACAATCAGGGGAAGTTCTGATTTTTAGAAAGCTTGTTTATAACTTGAGATAAGGGCAACAAAGCAACATTGCTGTGCCATTCCCTGCCATCGACTTGACATTAAGTCGACCGACATTGGCGAACCAAACGAGAAGGAAAAAAAGAAGAAGAAGAAGAAGAAGAGGTAAGGCAAAGGACTTATATTGGACCAGGAGACCAATTTTGGACCACCTTGTCCAGCTCTCTTATAAAGCAACAAATTATGAAAAAAAAAATTATTGACAAATTATAATGATTAGTTGCCTAATAAGAGAGCTAAACAAGGTGGTCCAAAATAAGTCCGTTAGTATTAGTCTGTGAGGGATATTTTTCGAACATTTGAATAGAAAATCGATTTTAAAGAAAAACATACAAAAACAATATTTATTAAACGAATAGACAACTTTAAAGACGGTTTACAGTAAAAATAACATAATTCATTGCTCTGATAACATATTAATTTTTGATCGAACTTCTATTTTTTTTTCATTGAACTTATTTTACCTAATGTCTATCTAGTGACTTTCCGTACTTGCGCCTCAATTGGTATCATTTTATGTTTATTAATAGTTAACACAAATGAGAATACATATTTTTTGAAAAAATGGTAAACCTTACACCTAACTAATATTATAAAAAATGCTGATTTTGAATAATGTAATCCGATATGAACACAAATGACAATAGCACAGTCTCTTACTTAATTTTAAAATGAACGTAGTTAAATTTCAACTACTCCAGATATCACGAACAAATGAACTAATTTCGATTAAGTTAGGCCATCATGCTCCCATAGCCGCTAGGTTTTTTCTGCTCCGCTCCCGGTGGCAAGATACACTGAATGGACATCACCTTCTGGTGCCCTAAATGTGTAGAATCATAAGCTGTGGTCAATAATGATCTCGCTAATACGACATGATCATGCTTTATTCTGCGGTACCGCACCTTTTGCTGCAGGCCGCCAGCCGGATCGGAACGCTTCCTCGATTTCTTGGAGGGTTCTGTTTTTCGTTTCCGGTAGGATCATGTAGAGGAGAAGTGTTCCCAGGAGGGAAATGATGCCGTAGAACATGAAGGTGCCGTTTGTTCCGATGGCATCGAAGAGGGATGGACCAGTTTTGATGACGATGAAGAAACAGATGAAGTTGAAGGATGAGGTGAGACCTGATCCGATGCCACGGGTGGCGATGGGAAAAACTTCTCCACTCATGCACCATGGAAGGGGGAACAGGCCGATGCCGATGAAAATGATGTAGCTAATGAGGAATATGAGAGACATCCAGGAAAGATTCTGATAAACGGGGATGCTGGTTTGGAAGTAAAGGAATATGGATAGGCCGATGAGGCTCACAGTAGTTCCGGTGCCGCTTAACATGGCCAAGAAACGTCTGCCGAACATCCGGAGTAGTACACAGGCTACGAGGGATGTTATGACCCGGACCATATCGACGATAAGCATCGCAAGGTATTCGTTGATGTTGCTACCGATGGTGGTTTTCATGAGAGAGATCGAGTAGAAGGCAACGATGTTTACACCGGAGAATTGCATCGTAAAGAAAAATACCAGAAGAGTGAGAAGAGGTTGCAGGAACTCTCGCTTTCTAATGTTGTCAAGCGTTGAAGGCTGGCTCGATTGTCCTGAGGAATTGGAGCCAGCATATTTGGCAGCCATATCTTCGAACTCTTTCAACGATTCTGAGTCGTTGCCTCGTAACCATCGGAAGGCAGCCTCGGCTTCTCGTCCTTGTCCTTTCGATAGCAACCACGATGGGCTCTCTGGACATAGCACAACAAAAATATAACTCACTGCCATGAATAATGAACAAAGCAGTGCTGCCATCTTCCAGTGGAAGAATGTTCCAAACAAGTGAGATATGAATATACCAAAAGAAACTGCAAAGGTCACGCCTGCCAGTAGAATGCCTCGATACTTCGGATGGGTCGTTTCAGCAATGTAAACAGAAGCCGGGGGACCAACCAGGCCACAACTGAATCCGGTAATAAATCTTCCGACCAAAATCATATCATAAGTCAGCGCCACCGATAGGACGCAAAATCCAACTGCAAACGTGATATTCAGGATCAAGTGCGTCACTTTTCGGCCAAACTTCTCCATCAGGAAACCTCCTAGAAGACATCCGGCTGCCATAGGAAGTGGAGCCATCGACGCTATCCAAGAGGACTGATCCTTAGTAATCTGAATGGCACTGTCTGGTCTCTGAAGCTGCGGTAGCAAAATAGCCGAAAATCCATTGGTCATTCCGGCAGCGGCACTCGATATAATCGGACCGGTAGACGCCAACACCTGAAAGTTCAACATTTGATTAAACATTTCTACTTCCATAAATGAAAAAGTCATCAAATACCTGTCTCCATAACGGCGAATAACCAGCCGGAACGACATTACTTTCGATAAATGATTTATCCGGTCCAGGCTTTTTTATCGCCATCTCGAATCTGTAAATAAATTAACACAACACAATTAGCACGGCTTGTTACTCAACGGGCTGCAAGCAAAATGATTTCTTCTACAAACAATTAACACCTATAGGCTTGCACATTCTACCAGAGACCACGACGGATTCGCAAACATTTCAGTTGAATACCCCGCCATCAACCAGAATATGAATCGGAAGGGGCGGACGATTCTTCCCAGTAACCCACTGAGATAAGAACCCAGCCATCGAATCTGGATTCGAGTGAGCGTGCAGCGATTTTAGTTGTAATATTCAAAACAGCAGCGCAACGCATCGCGTCTTCAGTCTGCTGATTACATTGAATCCCGAATTGGAGCATGTTGGGATAGGTTCGGAGGGATTAATCAATATTTTTAAAACGTTGACCTCATTTCCCTATCAAAATAACCGGGAAAAACTCATCGAATGCGAATATTCTGTAATTTGTTTTTATTTTTTGAACTTAGTATCTTTAAGGTTTTTGATGATGTTTTAAAACAGGTTACTGAAATTTTTTTTGAGACTAGGTACTCAAAATTGAAAGGTGTCAAACTGAATTCATGAAATTTAGGTAAATTTGTTTACGCACAGTCCACATGCCACAAAGAATTAAATAAAAACGGCAGTAAAATACAAAGAACGTAAATCTTCAAAATGGAAAGTGTGTGTTAACAAAACATTGCAGATAACATCTTACTGTTTTTGAACAGATAACCCAATTCATGGAGGGGCTATTGTACAAGCTCAGTTTTAATAGTATCTCAAGTATGATAAAAACAACGCAAGTCCGATTAAGGCTGTTGAACTAACTGATAAACATCAAAACTGTGTCGCTGAAGAGCAAATTAGGAAGTCGTTATTCCCTTGTTATCAGTCAGTATTACTTTTCTAGGCAAGTATATATTGTAAAACTTGTTGAATACCTAAATACGTTGAAAAATTTACATGCCTGAATAGATTAAAAGCAAACTGGATGTTCAAACTGTGCTGATGCAACAGTCAAACAAATTTAAATCATCCAAAAGTAGATATCTGAATTTGATTAAGATTTTGAAAATAATTTCGCAACTTTTCCAACCGTTATTTGAAGTTAACTTTGCTCATTTTCAAAAGATTATGAACGGATAAGCACATGGATGGTTAAGTGTTGACATTACACTCGAGTAAGCATTTCATATCCGTCAGCAAATGGAGGCGGGATTTATTCAGATTGCTATATGATTCTGTACCTAGTCTGATCGACAGGTTATCGTTACATCTTAGTTTTGAAATAACTATTTATTATGATATTTGAGGCTTGATATTTATTATGTTTGATTGCCTGTGAATCCCAAAGATGAAATTGTGAAAAAAAAAAGTTTTTACCAAGTTTCTTTTGGATGAATCATTGTGTTTAAGACTAGTTCACTTTTCGGCATTTTTTCACAGATCAAAGCCATACTCATATGAATTGTTCCTCATGTATTCTCAAGTATTTCTGCCGAATCTGAGCTGTATTGAACAAAGCTTTGTTCTGCGCAATGAGTTTTTGGTAAAATAGTCAATTTTTCTTGAAAAATGATGCAAAAAATAATTAAAAGGAATAAATTGCATGAAAGCTTGTGTGCAATTAAATTGCACACTAAATGATTTCCCAAAACCCGTAAATCAAGTAATTTTTTATCGAAAAATTTAATAAAATCAATCATACAAAAGGAGATAAAATTCCCATCTTCCACGATTTGTTTTATGCTCTTCTTATCTTTCAAAAATTTCATAAATTTTCCGAAATTTCTTTAAAAACTAAAAATTTCTTTAAAAAATTTTGAAGAAGAGGGGGGGTGACAATAGATGAAATTGATAATTGTTCCGGCCTAATTGGTTTATATTAATAGCATTTTCATGGATCTGTTTTAGATTATCGTTAAAAAAAAACGAAATAATTTAAAAAATTATAAAATACCAACTTGTACAGAAATTTTACTTACAAGATGAAAGTTTAAAATCCGTAGTAAATCCTAAAAAAACTACTCCCAGAATCTCTTTCTGTTAAGACAGCCCTGTTCATTTGATATTTAAAATGTAATTTTTCACAAGACATGGAGAAAAGTTATTCAAGTATTTATGCATCAGTTTTTAAATCATAATTGTGTTGCTATTCGAGTTTTAGCTTCATGCAACCTGAAAAACGTGGCATCAAGAAGACTTACTTATTTACAACTTGATCAATGCGCGCGCATTTTTTTAATTCCTGGCCAGTCCTGGGTTACTTGGTTGAAGAAAGTATCTTTGCTTGTACATAAGTTGGTGTGGAGAAAACTTAAATGAAAAATATTTTATCACTTAAATTTGTTGCAAACATTTGAAAATAACTTGACCTATATATATTCAATTTGTATGTTTATTACATTCAAAGAAAGGTAATAAAAAGGGCTAGCCTTACAAAACAATGCTTTTGTGGATAATATTTTTTCTGATTTACTGCAGATTTTTAACTTTCTACTTGTAAATGAAATTTCTGTACAAGTTGGTAGTTTATAATATTTTAATTTTTTTTTCGGTTTGTTTTGAACGATTATCTAAGGAGTACATTCGAAAAAAATGCACTTTATTTTGAGAATAACTTTGAATGCATTTATGGAAATTAATAAAATTTTCTGTGAGGCTTTCTTGTAATGTAATGTGCAAAATTTGGTGACAATCTGTTAAGTAATTTTTTAGATAGCCTCCACTACCGAAGTTCATCGACAAAATTTTTCGGGCTAAATCGAGTAAAGTCCAGAAAAGTTCTAGTAGGAGACCCAAAAACAGCTTGAAATCAATAATTCGACCAAAGTTCGCATGGCAAATCGTTAAAGAAGTCCTAGAGGACCAAATAGTGAGCGAAAATTTGAATAAAAGTGGAGATTATCGATTCCATGAAATGAAAGGAATTTTATAAGATTTTTCAAACTCAACTCGAAAATATGAATAGAGGAAGTGAAGTGATTTGAAAAAAGTCAAATTTCTCTGACACGTTCATCTAGCTGACTTATAAATAGACCTGACTTTATTTCTACAAAGTAAAGAAAGCTGCCCACTGCTAAAATAAACAAAATACGGTGATCAAATCGTGGGCAAAGTATTTGAACTGCTTGTAGGGAGGAATTTATACTCTGTTTAAGTTGCATCTGGAGTCGTGCCATCATGCAAAAATGGTGGTTGAGTGGTAAAAAGTCAAATATGTTATTTTTGTGCCGAAGGAGGACGATTGGCTAAATTTGTTGTACTTCGACCAAATTATTTTTTTTTAGTTATTTGAAGGTCAAGCATAGCAGTAAACTTAATCAAAAATAGACTTGATTTGAAAAAAAAAGTTGGTTCACAGTATGCATTATAGATGGCAAATGTGTTTCCCAAAAAATAACGTCGAAAAATCTCCAGGTACCTTTCCTGAGAATTTCATCAATTTACATTTATGCATTTAAAAATTATTCACAAAACAAAGTGTTGCATTTTTTTCGAATCCACTCCTTAATCTCATTCAAATGGGTATGAGCAGTAAATTTTTATTTGCTCGCCTGATCGGGCACTCAAGGGAATTGGGTAGTTATTTTTCATCGTCAGCCAATGTGTACCTTCAAAGCCTTCATTTTAGTAAATTTAAGAGTTTTGGTTGCTTGGGTTATTTCGAAATCAACAGATTGCAGTATAATGCGAATTGCCGAGTTTTTTTTAAAACCCAAATTATCTCACCTTATTCGAAGTGATTATTTAGTGATTTCAACTGATAAATTTTAAAAATGTCAATGAAATTTGAAAAGATTTAACGCAGAGTTTTTTTTTTATGATAAAAGAAGCCATGGAAAATTAAAATTTTATTTAAACAAATTTTCTAAAAAAAAAAACTTTGTAACCTTAAACTTCTCTTTAAACGAAAATTTCTATAAGTATATCTAGTGTCAGTTAGAGTTTTGAAATTGAAGAGTTTTAAATAAGTGAATTCGAAAAAAAACTTTATAAAAGGAGAAGAGTTGGGTATCTTTGCCACTTTTTTTCTTTGCTCCATAACTTGATATAAAACTCCATAACTACATATATCTAAACACATAAAAATGAACTTCTGTTTTTCTGTCTGTTCCCTAAAGACTCGAAAACTACTGAACCGATTTGCGTGAAACTTGACATAAGAGGGTATTGGAGGCTGGAGAAGGTGTCTATAATAGTTTGGGACCTCTCCCTATTTTTGGAAGGGGGGAGGAGGTCTCTTATATAAAAGTAAAAAGTCTTCATCACTCGAACCCTGATCGAGCAAATCAAACCAAACTTTGCATAGGTGGGTATTTTTGTACGAGAAATGTTTCTTAGAATATTTGGTATCCCTCCCTCCTTCCAATGGGGAGATAGGAAGGGGGAAGGGGCCTATCTTACATTTTTTTACATAACTGGAGAACTTATAATGCTTATTGAACCAAATTTGGCATGATAGGGTAGTGGAATACGAGAGATCGTTCTATGATTATTTCAGACCCCTTCCTCCTTCCAGTGGAGATACAAGAAGGAAGGAGGGGGACTTTCATACCTTTTTTATTGCAGAACTTGAAAGCTATTCGAGCAAATGAAACCAAATTTGGCTCGGAAGGGTATTTAGGTACGATAAATAGTTCAATGAACATTTGGTACACCTTTCTCCTTCCAGAGAACATATAGAAAGTGGGGAGGGGGCTCCTTTACAATTTTCAGCATAACTGGAAAATTTATCAAACAAGTGGAGCCTAATTTGACGTGGAAACGTATCTATAATATTTTGAGAAACCTCCGTTCTTCCAGTCGGACAATCTTGAGGGAGGAGGAAGCTCCCATACAATTTTTCATATCACTCGGGAACTTATCCAGCAAATGGACCGAAATTAGGCTTGAAAGGGTATTGGAGCACAAGGAATGTTTCTATGAATCTTTGGTACTACTGCCTTCTTCCAGTGGGATGATAGGAAGGAGAGAGGAGGGTTCCTTTAAAAATTTTCTCATAACTTGAGAAATAATCGAGCCAATTGAAATAATTTTGGTATGGGAAAGCATTTAGATCAGTGGTGCAAATTTTCAGTGTCAGTGAGAAATTATCAGCTGACTTTATTGCAGTGTATCGGTCAGTTCAATTCCAACTAGATTCATACGAGAATGAACTGAAAGCTCAGTCCTGAAAGCTCTCTGCACACTCATTCACCAATCGGAAACATCGGTGCTTAGTATACATTCAGGCTCTTTCCAGGCTCATGAGGTTATCCAATCTTCATTTTCAGTTTCAAGCGAACATTGCTGAAAGTGAAAAAAGCTTCCTTCTATTATCATTAAGTTTAGTTGAATGGTGACAAAGATTGTTCGACTCGCTAGACATGCGCAAATTTCAGAATTACTGCTGAGATCGCTATTTTTGAAGGATTCTGATAAAAAATACGTCTGTTTCAAATGGTGTGAAGAGGTGGGAAGGTTTAGAAATGAGTGTTCGGGTTGGCGAGACGAACGCTGGCGAGGGAGCGTGTAGACGAATGTGGGGGACAAAATTATGACAAAAAGTTGGCAGTAAAATGACAAAACATGACAAATGTGGTAAAAGTATGACAAAATTATGACAAAAAAATCTGACAAATAGGAATGAAATTTACAATACAATGGAAAAATATTTACTAACACAACTCTGTCGAAAATATGACAAATCTGATTAAAAT